>NC_139684.1:24238739-24421900 GCF_964106915.1 Podarcis gaigeae
CAGTCAGTGTTGACAATACTGAGGTAGATGGACCAACGGTCTAACTCGGTATAAGGCAGCTTCCTGTGGTCATTAGGGACATCTACAACTTAGTGGCACATCACATGCATTGTTCCCTAAAGGTCCGAGGCAAACTCAGGTAGTTGGAAAGGCTCCTGCCATAAACCCTGGAGAGCTGCTGCCGGTCAGTGTCAACAATACTGAGCTGGATCTGACCTGGTAAAAGGTGGCTTAGTTATCCAATTTAAGCAGAAGACTGGATTTTCAGTCACACTTCCAGAGCCCCAGGCCTGTAAGATAGCTGCAATTTGATTGCAATGAATGTTTTCCTTCATAATAGGTTTCCATTGTTCAATAAGGATGATGATTTTGTTTTTCTAAACTTTTTTTTCCCTATTCAGTTTAGTTTCCCAGAATTTTAGTCAGCATTCTTTTACATTTATGTAATTGTGTACAGTTGCTGCAATAAATAAAGAAAAGACTGTAATATATCACTGAGTGGGGAGAGGAAGCAGTTTTATAAAAAATAGAGAGGGAATTTTAGTCATCTGTGCACGAGAAAGCTTCAGTTGCTAATGTTTAACTTTCTATCTCCCTTACGCATGCTTGCTTGAGAGACGCCTTGGAGAAAAATAGTGAAGAATTTTGCTTTGCCTCCTGATCCTACCGTTGCGTTGGAGGAGCACCTGCTTTGAATGCAGAAGGTCTTAGGTCCAATCCCTGGCATCTCCAGGTAGCGCTGGGAGGGACTCCTATTTGAAACCCCAAAGAGCTGTTTTCTTTCAGTGCAGAAAGTTCTGAGCTAGAAGGACCCAAACTCCTCTGCCTCTATGATCTTGAAGCATCCTGAGTCGCTGATAAATGGAGAATTCCGTTTTCAGGAAAGTTAAGCAGAGCTTGCAACAGCTGATAACCCCCGTGAAATGAAACTAGACTTTGCATAGCATAACCATTTTTTCGTTGTTGATATGACTTATAAGGAACAACCCTCAAGCTTTTTCCGGTGTCTGCTGGGCCCGTGCTCTCCAGACAGGCCAAAGTACCCAAACCCAGCAGGTGGGACATGCAGTTCTATCGCTTTGTTCCAGCTAAATAAATCTGACAGGAACATCTATTGTGTGGTAATTTTGAGTGGCTTCCACATCTTCACACACTCAGATCTTCACATGCCATTTATTGTAATGGGAGGCAGTAAAATGGGGCATTCGGCAGCACCAGCGGAAAGCAGGGGGTTTAACCTGTGCTCTGTTGCCCTAGTGCAAACAAACCTGGAACTGATGGGGCAAACAAATGACTAATGGGAAGACCCCACAAGCAAATCAGGATGAATGCTCCTTGTCATATGTGAGGTCTACCTGGCATTATTCAGCGCCAAGCAAAAACTTGGCTTTTCCACCAGGACTTTGATGGGCTGAGCCGATTTATGTTTTTATTGTTATCGTTCGGTGCATGTGTGCTGTTTGAATTACAAAAGCATTAATGCTTCTTTATATGACTTCACCTTTGTATTATGCAATGCATTTTGTTTCAAAATTGACATTGTTTGGAAACCTCGGGTAACAAGTCCAACTGATCATCGTTGCCGTTGTCATCATCTCATAAACAAATCGGAATGAGACCCACCAAGTGTCCCTATTTTCCAGGAACAGTCCCAGATTTACAGATGCCATCCTGGTTTCTGATTTGATCCTGGAATCTCCTGCTTTTCCTTAGCGTTATAAGAATTCTGAGGCCTCAAATATAGAATAACCATTCATAAGTGCACACATATCTAAATATATAAACCATGTTCAGGAGAGCAATCCTTAAGCCATTTGGACTCTTTCATTGACCTCAAATATTCCTCTGCAATAAGGGAGGCAAATGGGGAAAGCCTTCCCATTGTCCTTTTGCTTACAAATCCTGTTTTAAGGGCTTATTTGTGTATGAATAGGGTGAGCCTGTGACTTGCGATTCAGGAACTAAAGTATGAACCATCACTAAAGAAAGGCCAAGCTGCCCAGGTAATGCAATCAGTGACCCTTATCCTGGCAGTTCTGTGTAAACCAGGGGTGCCCGAACTTTTTTCAAAGAGGGCCAGATTTGATGAAGTGAACATGCGTGAGGTCCGACCAAAGTTGTTGAGCTTTTTTTACAATCCCCAAAATGGACTTTCAGACATGCCTGGTGTAGACTGTCTCCTATGATGTATCTATGATAATTTTGGGGTGGTCTTTAGGTAAGGGGGTTGGGCAATGTCAAGTCTTTAAAGGTTCCTGCATACTTTTGTTCAGGGTCTCTCTTGCCTCCTTGCAAGGAGGGGAAGGAACTCTGTTGCAACAGAAAAATAAACATCTGCCTTGCTTTCCACTGGCTCCTGGCTCCATCCATTCTTCTCTCATGGATCATAGACTTAGGAGACCCAAGAATCCCATGGAGAGTTGGGCAGCAAAAGCCAAACCCCAATTTTTAAATCATTACAGCGTCCCTATTTTAATCAGAGAATAAGGAACTAGACCTTTAGAAGACATCTGAAGGCAGCCATGTATAGTTTAGTTTTAATGCTTCATGTTTAATTACGTTTTTACGTATGTTGGAAGCTGCCCAGAATGGCTCCGTCCAGTACAATGGACAGAGTATAAATATTATTATTATTATTAGGGAATAGGACCGTCCCTATTTTCATGGGAGACATGCTGGAGGGCTTGGAGTGAATACTCAGCCAAAGGCAGCATAGAGCCTTGTCCAACCCGCAGGAATGTGCAGGTTGCAGGTGTCCGTACGGGGATTGAACCTGGAACCTTGGCGTCACCAGCGCCCCCTTCTAACAAACTGAGCTAAGTCAGTGCAGTTTCTATCCAACCGTTCTACAACTAAGTTAAGCTGCGCCTGCGCACAGCACTGCAGCCTGAACGGGGCGGCCTCCGTTGCCATGACAACCGAGAGCCCCCCCCTCGGTGGTCACGCCCGCTTTCCCCGGCCTCCCAGCAATGGCGTTCGGCAAACGCCCGGCCCGGCCGACAGATCCGATCGACGGCTCTGCGTCCCGCTTCTCGGCCTGCGCCTTCGCTCTGCGCTCGACCTGACGCAGGCCGAAGGTAGGCGGACCCAGCCCGGCTCGGCTGGTCCCTTGTCACACAAGCGAGCGCAGGACGGCGACCCGCGAGGACTGGCAGGTACGCCCGCCTCTCTCTCTCTCGCGCGCGCGCCGGGGACGGGACGGAAGTAAGTGGTCGTCACTCGACGTCGCCGGAAGTGCTGAGGCGGGAGGCAGCGGCGGAGAAGAAGGAGACCCGGCGCAGGCCCGCCTGGGCTGCCCTGTCCTTTCCCCCTCCCTTTGGCTGGCGAGGAGGTGACTTTCTCGCTACGCCTGATGGGAAAAGGGGGCGGGGCCCGCTAGCTTCGCACTTGGTTTTGGCTTCGCACGTCTATTTATCTCCAGTGTGTTGGGCTTCTCCCCCCTTCCCTTTCACAACAACCCCGTGAGGTAGGTCCGTGCGATTAGCGTCTTCCCATTCTCTCTCCTCCCCCCTCCGCCCCCACCATGTTGTCGTTGGGGAGAATAGTATGCCCATTGGCATTCCTTCGTGCCTCTTCTCTAGGTGTCCATCTTTGCGAACAACCCTGTGAGGTCGGCCGGTAGAAGGAGCTTCTTCCCATTTCACCCTCCTTTAGTATTCGTGTACAGTTTGGGTCGTAGGAAACGCTTCACCTAGTCTTTCTCGGGTCTATATGGTGCTTTAATCCATGGTGCCTGTCTCGTTTGTTGAAATTATGTGTTAATTTAATTTATTACTTAGCTATGCATCACTTACACCCAGCATGTATATATATATAACAATATTTTATTATTTACATCCCACCTGGGCAGCCTCCAACACATATAAAAACATAAGGAAGCACGTGAGCTGGAAAGGCTCTCTAAATAGAGGCAGCTCACACAGTCACTTATAAGGCTGTCAGGCAAACAAGGAATGGCAATCGAGGGAAAGGGAATAGAAAGGAGAAAGGAAGGAAAAACAATCTCAGGCACAAGCTCTTAAGGTTGCAACCAATGTCAGTAGCAGGTCTGGCTGTCTTCTTGATAATGAGCACTCTTTCCCCCAGATCAGATCCAGGAGCAGTGCCGGTGACAACACCCAAGTCAGGAGGACAGTAGCTCCTGCTGCACGTTTCCCTTGGGCAGTTAACTGGCTTGATAGCATCCCTATGAGGTCTGTCAGTGCAATGAGCATCTTCACATTTCCCCCTCAACCCATACTCCCCCCCCCCGTTGTTGCGGGTGGGGGGGTATGGGTTTTAATTTAATTTTTAATTTGTTTCTAGTGGTTTCTGCATAATGATTCATATTTAGTATATTATGTCCACATTGCAGCAGCCCTGGGGAGGGGCAGGTAGGATTCTTCCCATTCTTTCTATCTCTCTCTCTCCCCCCCTCTTATTGTAGCTCGGAAGAGTAGTAGTTGCCTTGTGCTTTCAAGCATCAAAAGTGCTTCATGTCTATTATCCGTTGTGTCACAGTTACAATGGCCTTCAGAAGTAAGGTCACAGTATTATCCCAGGTATTGATGATTGATGATGGTATGATATATAAGGTTCTGGCTTCCTTACGGGCAGTCTAAGGAATTCTGTGATACCGCAATTCATATGTATTATTTTGGGACAGATGAGACGTGTTCACGCACAACACATAGTTAAAACTATGGAACTTGCTCCCACATGATGTAACAGCAGCCACCAACCTAGATGGCTTTGAAAGTGGATTAGGCAAATTCATGGATGATTTTGGTTACTGGTCCCAATGGCTGTGTTATCCCCTGTCCAAGACAGTATGCCTTTGAATACTAGTTGTTGGGTTTTACAAGTGAGGAGAGTGCTATTGCTCTCAAGTCCTGTTTGTGAGCATCCCATAATGTGCACCTGATTGGCCTCTGAAAAAAAGATGTTGGACTAAATGAACCTTTGGCCTGATCCAGCAGGACTCTTATGTCTGGTTGACTT
Source organism: Podarcis gaigeae (assembly GCF_964106915.1). NCBI lineage: Eukaryota > Metazoa > Chordata > Lepidosauria > Squamata > Lacertidae > Podarcis > Podarcis gaigeae. The sequence continues at coordinate 24,243,720 of NC_139684.1, forward strand.
CTGTGGAAAGCTGGACTAGATAGGCCTTTTGTCAGATCGAGCAGGGTTCATCTTATAGAGCTTTTTAATCACATCCATTATCCTCTTCCCAAGTGTACATCAAAGCTGTTTTGCTGGCCATTATTATGCTATTATTATCCCACATATTGCTCTATATAGCATTTATGTAGTGTTTTCTAGGTCAGAAGTTTTTTACATCATTTATCTTAGTGTTACCCTTACAACAATGCTTTGGGTAGTAACCCCATTGCCTGATTTGACAGGAACAAAGAATGGCTCTCCACAGACCACAAAGTGAATTCATGGCAGATACAAGATTTGAACCTGGAATTAGTTGATTTGTTGCCAAATCTCTTGGCTTCTATGCTACACTAGCTGTCACCTTAAACATTTCATATTGCAAAACCATTATTAGACATGGCTTTATTATTTGTGGTTGCTTTCGATGAATTAGATTCTGGCGTAAAAGGGTTGGCAACTCTTTCAACAACAGATTAACTGTTCTAAAATTTGGTCCTTTGAGGATGCTGATGTATACTATTCCTCTTGCTTTGTTTGTTCATTGCCAGTTGGGACTGGATAGTTCACTCTGGATTATTTTCCCTTCTGTTGCATTTGTGCATAAATGGGACACACCTTCTCCTTTCTTCTGTCTCTTCTTAGGCTGAAATGGTATCTGTACACAACTCATTAATTCCTCCATCAACTAGTTAATACAATCACTCCTTGCATTTGAAAAGTGGGCTTTGCCCCATGAAAGCTGATGCCTGAACTTATTTCTTTGTTGCAAGGTGCACCACACTTGGTGGTTTTACTGCAACATAACTAACACAGCTACCTTTCTGAAATGCATCTTGTATTTCAGATTTGGAGGTGAGATTGCTGTGACTGAGAGAAAACAGGTTAGTGGAAGAAAAGGCCTGGCTTTGGGTGAACAGTGTTCTCCCCTTTATTTCCTCTTTCATTATTATTATCTTTCTGCAACATGGTGGTGGTGATAGAGCTTCCAAAAAGATCCACTGTGATGATAATTTGTGTTAAGCATTTTGAAATCTTAAAATGCAATATATAAATGTTGACCTGGATCCAGAACGCCCCATAACTAGTTTTGTTGGCCCAAGACAGGTTTGGACTTGTGTGCAGTGCAATGCTGTTTGTAGCACACTTATTTTGAAAGGGAGGCAAGTTCATAAATAGTCTGAAGAATGTGGGGAGAGTCGAAAGTTCCTCTAGAACCTCCACGATCTTGGATATTCATAAAGTAGATCTTTAGACCTGAGTCACTAAGTAGTAGTATTGTGACATCAATATACTATAGTGGTGTAATTAAGAAGAAGACCGATCCCTGCCTGTGTAAAGAATTACAAAATCAAGGTTACAATTGCAGAAACACAAAGCATTCCCAAATGTGCCCTCTAGTTAATAGCAGTAATTAGAAGATAATAGAATCTGTGCAAAAGTCTGGGCTGCATCCCAAGCGGGCAACTGGTGCTCAGATTCTTGAGGTGATGAAATAACTGATTGATTTCCCCCTGCCCCATGGAGGCTCCTTGGCTCTCTGCAGAGTTAATCTGACTCTGCTTTGAGTCTGGATATTGATCCTAGGCCTTATCGCATGGCAGTGACATCATTGGTATATACCAGAGCCTGCAGTGACCCCTCCTGTAGCCTTAAACCCTACTTTGGGCTACTGGAATAACTTTGTGTAAAGAGTACTGCACATAGCATTGACCTTTGCAGCTTTACTAACAAAGTTGAACATGTTAGCCAGATCGTAATCAATTTAGGGCATCAGGAAGGTTTTTGGAAAGTTCATATGGCTGGCAGTGACTCACTTTCTGTCCAGATGTAGGATCACAACAGGGGCTCTGCTGCATGGGTCAAAACATGTGACTGGGCTTGGTTGCCTGTGATAATACATGGGGCACAGTGGGAGTTCTGCATTTCCACACCAAATGAGTTCAACTTCATTCATTAATTCTCTCTCTCTCTCTCATCTCATATACCCACCAACCACCCAGAATAAAGAAGGGCTTATAAAACAGATTGCAAGGTTTTCTCCCCAGCCCCCAACTCTTGTTTCTTCTCTTCTAAGAAATTAAACCATGTCCCTAGTACACTAGGGAGGGAGAACTTGTGACTCTCCAGATGTTTTGCTCTAAATCCTGTTGGCTGCAGCCGATGCAACCTGTGGATAAGGATCATGGGAATTGTAGTCCAGCAACATTGGGTGGGCCACAGTTGCTTCATCCCTGCTGTGCACAGCTGAAGACAGACACTGTCTTTCAAACAAAAAAAGATTCCTGTCCCCCCCCCCCCAGAACTCCCATCCAGAAACGAAAGGGTTTCAACTCCCTTGCCTTAAGTGGGCTCTCTGTTCTTTTGCATGTACGGCTTAATTTGTGCCTGAGCACATACCAGCTGGACAGAAATCCACTCCACACGTTCCATCCTTCCTTTCAGGAGTCAATCACGTTTTGTTTTTAAAATCTGCCAGGCCAAGATAAGAGTGTCTGGAGTAAGTTGGGGTTGGACATGGGGAGTGAGGAAAAACCCTCAACGAAGGCAGCCCTGCATTTGTAGATGAGGGTTTTGCAGTCTGCAGAGAGCAAAACTGGGGAAACAAGTAGTGGCTGGGGAAGTGGGTGGGTGCAGAGGCAGGAAGGTGCAGGTGCAGAGGCAGGAAGAGCATCAGGAAAGGAATTTTAAAATGGTGTGGTTTGCTCCCACCTAGTCAGCCTGTGTTGGGAGATGGCAGCATTATTGACTCAGAGGCAGTGACTGGTGCTGCAACTTACTAGCTCAGGCTTCCTCAAACTCGGCCCTCCAGATGTTTTGAGACTACAACTCCCATCATCCCTGACCGCTGGTCCTGCTACCTAGGGATCATGGGAGTAGTAGGGCAAAAACATCTGGAGGGCCGAGTTTGAGGAAGCCTGTACTAGCTTAATAGGAGAAACAACTCATATCTGGGGAATGCTGGCAAGGTGCTTTTAAGGAGTAAGATTCTACAGCTTCTTAGGAACAGAGGAAGTTGCCTTAGAAGGAGTCAGACCATTGGTCCATCTAGCTAGTATTGTCAACTGTGGTTAACAGGTGCTCTCCAGGCTTTCAGGCAAGGGACCTTCCCAGCTCTACCTGAAAATACTGGGGGTTGAACCTGGATCTCAACCCATGGGCAGGTCCGCAATGGAGGCTGTGGCCTTTTAGGACCCGGGCCTTTCTCCATGCAGGGTGAATGCTCTGTCCCTGGGCTAGATATGGCTCCTTCTTGCTGGATACTGCTGGACAGTATTCATTGTTGCTGTGGTGACGGTGGCTGCATTTAGCAGCTTTTGTGTATGCGCCTTTGAAGTTAATTTTCCCCTTCTGCATTTCCTGCAGATCCCTCTTAACTATGGAAGAGAGCAACCAGGAATGAGAGAGCAATCCTTGCTACCCTCTCCCAAGAAGTAGTCATGTTGGAGGGATTGGTAGCCTGGGTTCTCAACAACTACCTCGGCAAGTATGTCAGCAACCTGAACACAGATCAACTGTCAGTAGCTCTTCTGAAAGGTAAGTTGCATGAATGTTACAAACAGAACTAATTTCGTTTAAAGCATGCCATACATTAGTTAGAGTCTGTTTCCATGTTCTACCATGGAACCAGTATAGAAATACAGGAGGATTCAAATACACACCTTAGGTTCAAACACATACCTTTATTTAAAGCATTTTTATTCTTCAAATTTACTTTACTCTTCAGCCAGTAAAAGTCCTTAGAGCAGTTTACAGGTGTCCATGATAAGACTGTCCCTGTTCTCAGGTTTATGATTTAAAAGGCACATCACAAAAGGCAGAAGGAAAAATGACAAACCTGGGCACTATTTCTTATGTACCAGAGTTCTTGTAATTATCAGCCAGAATAGAACGATTTGAGAAGTCAATTTCGATTTTATTGCATTAGCCATGTGGCCATAGCATAATATACATAGAAATAACAACATAAAATGGGGGTGGGGAGATAAAAGTGGATGTCGTCCTGGGCGAATACTTTGAAAAAATGGGGATAACAAAAGTAACAGGGGATTTAAAACATCGAGTGACAGAGAATACAAAAACAGGTTCGATTGTGCGGCGTATCGACTACATCTGTGGTATTAAAGAAGAAGTTGGTGCCGCTTTCCTCTTCATCACACTAAGCAGGAAGTTAGCTGTCATCTCGGTAATCCAACAGTCAGAATCCTGCAGAAGAAGAGGCACTATCCAAGGCTGGATTGGGAGATGAAGCTTGTTCACGAGAGGAGTTAGAAACCGAGATCTTTCATCTGTCCAGTTGGGACAGAAGAGCATTACATGTTCCATAGTCTCTAGAGCCGTGTCATTGCAGGTGCATGTTCTATTTGCGATGGAAACTCTGGAGTAACGACCCGACAGAACTGCTGTAGGAAAGATTTGAGAAGTCAATGGTCTTTCATCAGAGCCAGTGGAGAGACCCTGCAGTTCCATCTCTTCCTGTAGTATAGCTTAATGGAATCACATTTGCCTCTGAAGCTTTGGGCAAGCTGGCATCTCCCAGTCTATTTCTCACTGTTGTGATGTGGCCAAATTACCACTCTGAGATTTTAGAAGAACGGCAGAATACAAATGATGGGTTGCATTCATTGCTGGTCTTACTTGGAGTAGACCCATTGAAGTTAATGGACATGATTAACATATGTCAGAAGTTTTAAACCTTTTTGAGTCCACAGCTCCACAAGGGACCAACTACATTACTTCTGTGGCACCACTGTGGGGCTCAGTTATGTCACCCCTTTCCTCTCTCCCTTTTTTGAACACCTTCCCTTGTGGGGTGTTTCCTCAGCCTCATCTCCACTTTCCTTGGGAGTCCTCTGGGCAGCCACTGCCACCGCCCCTAGTCTCTGAGCTGCCCAAACCCATGCCCCAAAGAGAGGTGCCTCCTCACACTGCCCCATAGGGGCCTCGGACTTCTTTGTCCATTCCAAATAGCAAGGGCTGGTGGACTGGCCGGCTGGGCTCCCTCACCCACTTGCTTGCTTACTCCAAGGCTACCTCTTCTGGCACCCAGCACCCCCTCACCAGCTCTAGAGACAACATTCACCTGGGGAGCCTGTATCCAGGACTTCTGCAACAAACAGCTGTGCAAACCTTTGGGAAGGGAGGGAAGAAGAGGGAAGGAAAGAGGGACAGAGGCCAGTGTTGCCTTTGGCACCTCTGACCATCATCCAAGGCACCCCAGTGTGCCACTGGCATAGGCCCATTGATTTCAGTGGGTCTGTCCTGAGTACTACTAGTATTGGATACAACCTGTAACTTTTACCTTTAGTGATGCTTAATTGGTTTTGGTATTTCAGACCTGGTTGGGTTTTTTTTTTGGGTGGGGGGACGATTAATTGTTGTGCTATCTATTAATATATTTCTCATTACCTCGCTTCTCTATACGATGATAAAACATGAGTCTTTTCCCTTCAGAATCTGCTTTGTTGATTTGTTCCTGCAGGTGCTGTAGAATTGGAAAATTTACCACTAAAAAAAGAGGCCTTGAAGGATTTGCTGCCTTTTGAGGTCAAAGCTGGTATGTTTTAGAAGTGTGCTTCTGCAGCTGTTGAAGTGTTATATTCACTGGAACACCTTTGTCAGAAGGTTCTTATTATAGTGACCTGGTGGTTTTAAAACAATAAATTGGCTGTGAATCTCAGCGGCTTCCAGTGACTTAAACAGCATGATCATCACATTTTGCAATAATGCTTGTCACAAAAGTGACATTTATATTCCTTCCTTGTATGTATGGAATTTATAGGCAGTGCATTTTATCGTGAGCTCTGCTGGCACCCCACAGGGTGTTTTTTTAATGTACAGCATCCCCTTCCTTTGGAGTGAATGGGAAGCTTTTGCATTTGGAAGCTTCTTCATCAGTGACCAGTCACAGAGAGGGACGATGTTTCTATACGTACTGACATTGTTCTCCTTGGCAATTACAGGCTTCATTGGCAAGATAACATTACAGATACCATTTTATCGCCCTCATGCTGATCCATGGGTGATATCGGTATCGAAATTACACCTCATTGGCTCACTGGAAAAGCAAGAAGATTTTGATGAAGAAAAAGAGAGGCTGTTTGAAAAAGAAAGCAAGGCAGCTATTTTATTAGCACTGGAAGAAAAATGGAAAGTGAGTTGCTTGGGGGCTTTGAATGAAACTATCTCTGTATTTGGGGAAATTACTTTAAAACCACAAATCAAATTCCTTCTGGCTGGATCCAGAAAACCAAATTCTTGTTTCTCTCAAATTAAAATGGCATGGCCTTGAAAGGCAATGTGCATACACACAAATGGTTCCTTTTTCTATAAACAATAATAAATAGGGTTTTTTTAAAAAAAAAAACCCACATAATTTTACTCATGATTTCTCTTTCCATTAACTGTGACCTGATTTTGTTGGCTACAGTGAGGAACTTGGCTATTGTATATTCTGTGATCTTAGAGCTATAGCCTAATAGTAACATTCATCTATGTTTCCCAAATTTAGAGAGAGTACTGGGGAAAGATAATCAAGTGTTTTCTGCCCATTAAAAAGCCTGGATGAAGCCAGTCTTTCCTCCCTAGGGAGAAAATTTGCTAATCGGGGTGCTGCCACAGCAAAGACCCTGTTTCACATTCACACCAACAAAATCTCTTTTGGTATTACCAAAATATTTTTTTGGTAATGGGACATGCAGTAGGCCCTTGGAATATTATCTCAACCAATGGGCAGGTCCATATGAAAGGAGGCCTTTCAAACATCTTGGTTGTTCAGGGGGCTGTAGGTAAGCAACAGCACTTTTATTACACATCAGGATTGGGGAGTCGGGGGCTTCTTTGTGTTGTTGTGCTACAACTTCTTGACAGTGTTAGCCAGCATAGCCAATGGTTAGAGATCACAGACTTTGTTAGTCCAGAAACATCTGGAGGATCACAAATTATCCATCTGTGTTATAGGCAGTGAAATTTTCAAACATGAGAAATAGGCGGTTGATTTTGATTAAGAGCCTACAAGTGTTCAGGAATGTCTCCTCCTTGAGCTTAGTCCACAAAGCCACTTGTAGGTGTTCTTTTCATACTTGCACAAGATTGAACCCCTCCTCTTTCTCTCTTTCAGAAAGAGCGGGAACAGGCAGCAGAATCGTACTGGTATTCCGTCACCGCATCTGTCGTCGCACGGATCGTAGAAAACATAGAAGTAAGTTGGATCGGTGGACAGTCTCCCCCCTCACCCTGCCATCAGCATAACTGTGCAAGCAGAGAAAAAGTTTCCTTCCCCCTAAACACATTCTCAGGTTGCTGTAGCAAGCACAGCATATGGGAGAGGAAATATTGTGAACGGATGATGAGTGCCTGTGGGGATCATAATTGACTGATAGATGGATTATAGGGAACATGCCTTCATGATATTTAAAACGGGGGGGGGGGGGCAACTTGGATCAGATGTGGCCCTTGATGTGCCTCACCATTTGACCTGCAATTTCCCCTCTCCCACCTTCAAAGAAACTGAAGATTAAGCTGCAGCTATCATAATGCCGTTGTACGAATCTATAGTGCAGCCACTTTTGGAAAACACTGTACATTTCTGGTTGCCTCGACTCAAGAAGGATATTGTAGAGTTGGAAGGGGTTCAGGAAAGAGGAACCAAAATGATCAGGCAGATGTAGCAGAGAAATTTGGGGCTTTTTAGTTTAGAGAAAAGACAAGTAAGATGTGGCATGATAGCAGTTTACAGGGGTACCTCTGGTTGCGAATGGGATCCGTTCTGGAGGCCTGTTCGCAACATAAAAGGAATGCAACCTGCAGTGGCACGTCTTCACACGAACATAAGAACATAACACGAAGCGGACATAACATGAGGTATGACTATATAGTATTATTCATGGCATGGAGAGAGTGGGCAGATTTTTCTCCCTCTCTTGCAATAACTTGCGGGCATCTAGTGAAACAGTGTTGGAAGATTCAGGACAGATAAAATAAAGCACTTCTTCGTACGGCGTGTAGTTAAACTGCGGAGCTCACGCCCACAGGAGGCGGTGATGGCCACCAACCTGGATGGCTTTAAAAGCAGGTTGGGCAAGTTTACGGAGAAGAATGCTATCAGTGGCCGCTAGCCATGATGGTTATGCTCTGCTTCCGGGGTTGGAGACAGTCATGCTTCTGAATACCAGTTGCTGGAAACCACAGGAGGGAGGCAGTGCTGTTGTGGTCAGGCCCAGCTAGAGAGGAGGGCTCAGGCTTATTTTTGGCACTCTGCTAAAAAAGATGCTTGGAATGCATTGGAAGTATAGCATTCTTGCAAGAACACTCCCTTACAGCTGTGGAGGAGAGGAGTAGATTGGCCCGAATCTCATTCTGGCACATACAATATGTTCTCTGGTACAAGATCCCAGTCATTGTGAGGAGCGACAGACTTCTGGTGGCCACAGGTGGTGGTTGTTTTTTTTGGCCACCAAGGCCAGCTAAATAAACAAATGAGCCAACCTGTAACTTCCTCTACGAAAAGATGGCTTGGGTGTTACTTCATTTTGAGTAGGAGGGAGACAAGTTAGGCTCTTTTGAGCAACGAGGAAGATTTTACTGTAGCAAATGATGAAGTGCAAAGGGTGTTGCCGCTGAGCATGTGGCTGCGTATCATGAGCAAATGTTATGCAGTATATTACGCCAGACTGGAACCTTTAGTCCTTTTTGGTGATTGACCAGCATTTCCCCATTTAAGATGGTATTCCGTCCATTTCATGTGTTTAAAATCTTTGTTAGCAATAAGTTTGTACCTGCTAACTGATGGGAACTTCCCCTTCTCCCTCTTATCCTCCTTCAGTTAAACATTCAAGATGTCCACCTGAGGTTTGAGGATGGTGTCACAAATCCTTCACAACCGTTCGCATTTGGAGTCTGCATAAAAAATGTATCTGTGCAAAATGCCGTAAATGAGCCGGTGAGTCAATGCTGTGCCCGTGAAGAATTGCCTCAACTGAAGTGCTGTGTTGTGTAAAGTGCTTTAAAAAATGCCACTGGTTTCCTTGGATGGAATATTGAACAGAAAAAGTCTGATTTCAACTAAAGGATGTGTGAGTTCAAGAAACAGTGGTTTGATTCAGGTCTGAGGCAGAGACGGCTTAAATAGTGATTTTCACTTAGGATAGATCAGCTAGTGAACGTGTTGTCTTCTCATTTTTCCTTTTGTAACAAGTGATTTGATTTATGTTATTTGTTGTACAAGTACTTGTACTAGTAGTCTTCTCAGACTCAGAACCCACCCTAATTTTCATGGCCGTATTGCTGCTACTGTGACTGGCGTTAAGTCAAGCTGTGACCTGGTAACAGGTCCTGGCCACCAATTAAAGTTCAGTGCAATTGATATTTTTTTGTTGTCTCTGGCAGCATGATCTGGGTTGCATTTTCTGTGTGTATTGGTCATAATGCTTAGATTATGAAGATGCCTCGAAGGCATGTCTTCAGCATCTCTGCAGAAACTTTTTTATTGTTTTCAGGATTTGTTTTATAACTTTTAGATTTTGTTGAACCGATTTTGTTGTTTTTAGAACATTCTGTCTTTGTCTTTTGCACCATCTTGATGGTATGTTTGTAAATTTGATAAATCAGTAAAGTAATAAATGGAACAAGGTGTGCTGGTTATTTGATACTGTGTGGCTTTTCTGTGGCTCATATCTAGTTGTCCTCATTTTAAGGTGGAGGAGCTAATGAAGAAAAAGCAGCTGGATATTGCTGACTTCAGCATCTATTGGGACACTGATAGTGCTTTAATGGGAGACTTGCCACCTGGGGAGTTGCAGGTAAAAGCTTCTTCTTCTTTTCCTTCGCCTGTGAGCGTGAGAAATGCTTGCCTATTCAGAGGAATTAACTTGGTTATGACTTCCAGGAAGCAATGGATGAAAGCATGGAAAGCCGTGACCATAACTACATCATGGAGCCAGTGTGTACCTCTGCCCTTCTAAAGAGAAACTGTTGCAAGGAGCCCCTCAAATCGCGGAATACACCACGGCTTGAGTTTGACATTCAGCTGGAGACGATACCTCTGAAACTTTCACAGGTAAAAGCTTCTTTAAGGAGGTTGCCCTGTAAGGCAAACATTTCTAGTTGTCGAAGCCAGACAGTAACGGCATTCAGTGCTTGTTGGCAAAACCTACACAAATCAAGGCTGAATGTCATATCAAACAACTCATAGAAGAGGAATGCTAATGTACACCTTTCATTTTAACACAGAGTACCAGCATACATATACCACTCAAGCAAATCACGTACCATTTCTCCTGCATACAATATTTTCATGCATGCACACATTGCTTAACTTCCTTCTTTACTCCAGGCTTGTATAGAATTGTATAGAAAGGCCCTTGTGTGAATTCCGCCTTTGCCATGAACTTGCTTGGCAGCTTAGGAGAGGCGCAGTCTCTTAGGACTTCACCACTGCCACTCCCAATTGGAGAATACATAGGCTTGTTGCGGCCAGATTTCAACCAGCCCTCTGGGTCTCCTTTTAACCATTAACTGTTCAGCTTTTAGGAAACCTCAGCTCTGACCTTGGTTTGTATTATTCTGCCCAGTTATGGCAGGTAAAGAATGTTGGAGAGCCTTTTCTTTTAAACTGGTGGGGGGGGGGGAGTCAAAAGAAAGGGGAGAGCTGAGTGGAGTTATCAAGAATTGAACATTAGCTTCTGTTTCCATGGAAAATAGCTTCTTACGTACGTAAAGGTCTCTGTGGTGGTATATGAGTCTCACACCACCCATTCCTAGAAAGATGCCCTTGGAAGTTTCTTTACCGTGGGAATGCAGTTCTCAGGTTAAAAAAGATTCCCCACATCTGTTATAAGGGTTACAACAAGGTATGTATAGAGAGTGCTTTGAACACTTGAAGCACTGGAAAAAAATATGATGATAATCTTCCATGCTGCACCTCTTCTACCAATAGTACATAGCCTTACATGCCTATAGGCCACAAAAAATTGCAAGTAGTCAGCAGCGAATCTAACAGGTCAGGAGGGCTTGCTTCAAACCACAAAGCTTGAGTCCTCACAGCCGATATCTATGGAGGTTTCAGAAATTGCCTCCTATGTTCACATCACTTTTTTTAGCTTCTTTAATCTGAATTTGGGAATAAACTATCAATGCCACTAACTATAAACCTGTTACCTCATTTGCGGCTGTCTAGCCTTGCCAGCTACCCTGGACAGTTACTTAAAACCCATGTTGCCTTTTCGTTATATGTGTGGACAGTTTTTTAGGCAAAGCAGCAAAGTTCATTCTTGAGTTCAGCTGTTAATATTGGCATTTGTGTTCTGTTACGGAATACATCCGTACTGATTGCCTAACCACTGTATGGTGATTTTATTCACACAGACGCAATACCGACAGATAATGGACTTTTTGAAAGAGCTGGATCGAAAAGAGCGACAACTCAGATTCAGAAGATGGAAGCCGAAGGTCCCCGTAGCTGGAAAGTATGAGCTCTGTTTTCTTGAATCAAATAACCATACATGCAAGTCTCCCTTTCCTAATTAAATACTGTTCCCTAAACCTGGTATACTTTTTGTTGTTGATGATAAGAATGCACACTTGAGTTGCCATCTACTTTTATGCTTAATTTTAAATAGGACTGAAGATTATACACAGAAACTACAGTTTGGAGGAGTGTCATAGCTTGGCAAAGTGACAAATGGAGATAACAGTGCTAAGATGAACAAGGGCTTTTGTTTGTTCGTGTGGTGTGCTTTCAGTAGCACCACTTGTGCATAGTAATCCTGTGATCATGAGTTTGTATGACTGCTGAACTCAGCACACCATTTAGATAGAGCAGCCAATACTTTGTAAACAGGTTGCCTATAATAATGTTCTTCTGATCACTGAAGAAGGCCAATTGGGTTGAAATGTATCTGCTTGACAATTTTTGTTGTCATTCTATTGGATTTCAATCAGATTTTGACCATAGAGAAGTAAATTTGTTATTGTATCATCCCCCCCCCCCAACTTTATCTTTTTGTTCACATTTATATATATTTTTATATTGGTCTAAAGCTGTACTTCGCTTTCCTGTAATATTCAGAAGCATTCTATATTATCTTACCCAACTTAGTTTTTAAGTTTTGTCTTGTTGGTTGGAGATAGTCTACCCCTTGTTGTTTTGACTTTTTAGTATAACCCAGTCGATCCCTTCGGCAGTGCACTGTTGGTTTTAAAAAATTATCTTGCAGGCTGTAGGGTCTCTCTTACAGTGGTTAATGAAGATAGAATTGAACAAGTGGGGAGCTTGAAACGAAATACCAGCTAGAGTGTTTCCCTGGCTAAGGTGTTCCCATTTAGACCTGCAGCCTGCCTCAAGCAAGAGCCTTGTAGCACCATTTGTAGCTCATCCTTTTCTTGCATCTTTCTGCAACCTGAGGGATTACTGCTAACCATGAGTGTCCACTTGTTAGAATTTTAGTCTCATTTAAAATGTGTGTGTTGCTTTTCCTTTTTGACTTTTAATTACATTGCATGTAAAATGCCTTGAGGCAGTGGGTTAGAAGGTGATGAATGAAACAGTGATGATGATAATAATAACCAGAAATACATTCATTTGCAATGTTTCAGCTGCCGGGAGTGGTGGCTTTTTGCTCTGAATGCACACATTGCGGAGATCAGAGAGCAGAGGGAACGCTGTTCCTGGGATTTCGTGTTGCATCGGGCCCAAGATGCTGTATTGTACACAGATCTATATTACAAGAAGTTAAAAGAAGTGGAGCTGTCTGATGAGGAGCAGGTATTGGGAAACAGCTGGGCTACCATATCTTAGCCATCATCTTGAGATTATAGCTCTGCAACTGGCATGTATAATCGTAATCCATTGTAGAGCTTTTATGACTTAAAAAATATATACGTTCTTGCCTGTTGGAAACATTTTAGAGCTTACCTTTGTTCAGATTCAGGCATAGGCAAACTCCGGCCCTCCAGATGTTTGGGACTACAATTCCCATCATCCCTGACCACTGGTCCTGTTAACTAGGGATGATGGGAATTGTAGTCCCAAACATCTGGAGGGCCAGAGTTTGCCTATGCCTGGGATACATATTTGTAAGATGCTGCAATGTTTAGGTAAAACAGGCAGTTGTTTATAAGTAGCACAGTAGCAAGTGTTTGCAGAAGCTGAACATTTTCACTGCAGAAGTAGCATTTACAGAGACTCCAAGGAGTTTGTTATCACCTCCCTCCAGTGTCGGAGGCAGTAGGCCTCTGAGTGCTATTTAGAACCAGGATTTGAAACCAACTTCAAACAATGGGTTCCAATCATAGTAACTATAGTTTCCAGTTAGAATGTAATAGGTAACTATAGCAGAAATCTGGAAATCTGGTACACTGAGGAGTTGGGGGGGGGCATGCATACAAGGCTCATGCATCTTTCTCCTTAGTAAACCAAGATGCCTTGCATCCAGACTGGACCATTTACTTAAGTTGGTGTTGCGATTTCAAAGCTTAATTCTCATAACTTCAGATTAAGTGGCTCCTTCAAGAAAAGAAATGGCTATCTGAATGAAGAGTTGAGTCTTTCAGCTTTCTGGATTATTTGCCAACATTTCCTTTTCTGCCTGCAGGAGGAGATAGAGCGCATTGAGGATGAACAGACATTCGAGGAGCTGAAAATCTTGCGCGAGATAGTGTACAACAGATTCTGCGAACTTGCTGAGGTTAGAGGTTTTATGAGATGCAATATTTAGAAGCACCTTAGGGGGTTTGGAGCTGCTAAAGATGCAAACAGAAAACGAACCCAACCTGTAAACGTCTGAGAGCAGTGACTTTAAGCACATGAAATAACATCAGAATTATTGATTTGATTTCATGCATTGTTTGAATCTCATTTATCCAGTATTCAGTGTGAGATACAAAGCAAAAATAATAATAATCCCAAAACAAACACCCTGTGGCTAACGAGGTTTCTCAGTACACATTGGGCTGTGTTTGGTTTACTTCTTTGTCCCCTTAGATTTCCCCTCCTTGTATATCTTTTTTTGGTTCTTGCACAAATCTTGGGGCTCTCCCTAGCTATTCTGATCTCCTTTTTTGTTTTTCGGTAATACCAGTTTGGATCCCGTTTCTGTCGCCACTGGATCATGCTGTGGGTTAGAGGGTGTGGTGGTAGCAGTATTCTAGCAAACACGTTTAGAAAGAGCAGGGATAAAGCAGGTCAATCATGCATTCACTCCAGGCATGTAATAACAGTAAGAGAAAATAGTTCTGATTAGCAACCCCTTTTAAATTCCTCTTTTTTAAAAAAAGAATCATACCTTTCCTCATTTCAAGCAGAGCATCAAGGAGCCGCAGACCGATTCCTCAGAGGAAACGATTGAAATTGAATCGGATACTAGCAGCAGCGGAATGCTTCGCTATCTTCAGTCCTGGTTTCCTGGGTGGGGAGGCTGGTACAGCGATTCTCAGGAAGCCCTGGAAAAGGAATCTTTCGAAGGACTGCTTTCAGAAACATCTGAACAGTGGAGGCCGGACGATGTCGCTGGTACGGGAAAACTTACCCTGCAGCTCTAGATCAGTCGTGGGAAACTTGTGGCCCTCCAGTTGTTGTTGGACTACATTTCCCATCATCCCTCGTTCGTTGGCTATGGTGATGGGAGTCAGAAGTTCCAACAGGACCTGTGTGGTTGCAGGTTTTCCATCCTTGTTCTTGGTGAAGGTGCTGCCACACTGTACGCAATAAGGACCCCCCCACCTACAACAAACAAGGCCCGGAACTTTATAAAAAAAGTGTGTTAAAATCGCGTAGTTGTGGTATACTACATGGACAATACATATCCATGCCGATTATGCTGGAAAACCAGTAAGAGCCTGTTTTTACTAGATGTAGTTGGGAGCTGTGTTGTTCCATTCCTGGGACTGGCAATAGAAAATGTGGATGGCTGTTCCGAAGACCAGGTTTTGATAAAGAGTCTAATTGGCACTCAAACCCTGTACTATTAATTCCATGCTGACCTCTGGTTTGGTGGTCTCATTGCTGGGCATGTACTATTTTTGCTTTAAGATTACCCGACCAAGACTAGGCTCTTGCCAGTTTAAAACCTGTTCCACATCTGTTAAAATGATCTGCCTCTGGCAAAATACGAGTTGTCTTGGCATCCAGAAGGATCTGGGGGACTTTCCTACTGATTCTGCAAGCTCTCTTCCATCCAGCCTTCTTAAATTCTGAGATAGGGGTCTGGGCCAAGTATGGATTTCTGTTCACTGTTAAAACTAATTATTTTGTGCTCCTTTGAGTTTGTGCAGTAGTATTCATATTTTTTAAAAAAAATCTAAAAAAAACAACAGCACAATTAATGGCCAGAAGCTCTTACTCTGTTGGGTGGATTTGCTTGCAAGTGCTTTGCATTTTCTAAAGTCTCTGCTGTATCCTCTCCTTGTATTATTAGGTGCCGACGATTTTTTTGATCCAGCTGCGGACGTCTCCAACATAAACACCTTCACAAAGAGGGATCACGTCTTGGCAAAGTTAAATCTCCAGCTGCAAGGTGGCTCTGTCACTTTGCTGCATGCTGGGAAGAAGGGCCTGCAGGCCCATGAAAGAGCTTTCATGCAGCTTGAATTTTCAGGTATTGGTTGTGTGTGCACACGCGAGAAGCCTCTTTCTGTTAAAATTATGAACTGGAATCTCCAGTGGTGCAGGGAATCCACTAGTGCAGTGTTCAACACTTCTAATGCAGGAAAACCTTCCAAGCAGTCTCTTCTGCTCTTGAACAGCACATGCCATCAGGAAGTTGTGGTATTGGTGAGAATTGCAGTAACAGCGAGCTGCTCAGAATAGGCACCTTACCAGGCAATAAGAAAATGGCAGTGGGATACAAGGACAAGGTGTGTTCCCTGCGCCAGCCATACATCAGTATCCCTGACAATCCTTTGGTAGCTTTAGACCTGCCCCCCAACACAGTTCTCTCAATTATATGTGGATGACTTTCTGTGCTCGGACGGGGCCCACGATGGAGCCAACCTAACATTTATTGATGACAGCCCAGACACTGCCAGTTCTTTAATACGGGGCTTGCAACCAGACAAAATGTCATGGTGCATTCTTGGGGCCTCAATGGAAAAGGCCCTGTTCCTTATGTAGGCCAATGTGCCTCCACATAGGTTGGTTTTGAAGCAGAGCCTCACCTGCAGATCTGCACTGCTGGGAAAGATCACATGGAACAGACATGATTGCAGCAGCGTTTGTAACAAACAAGATGTGTTAGCCCTTGCTGTCAAGGGGTATTTAGCTTCCTTGTTTCTGTTTTTCAGCAGATCAATGCCGTGACTATTTTTTTGAGTCAACATGACACTGTCTTTTGTGTGCTTCTTTTTCTAGGAGTAACCATCTTAGCAGAATCTCTTCCTCGGAGGAATTCTTCCCTTTTCAAGGTTCAGCTTGGTGGCCTCTTCCTACGAGACTTGGCGACGGAAGGGACCATATTCCCTGTCCTTGTCTTCCCTAACCCCGTATGTTGACTTGTGCCGATAACACGATTTGTTGCAGAACTTGGAATTTAACGTATATGTTACACTGTGTTCATGAAAGGGATCAGGGGGGACAACCAGTTTTCTGCTAAAATGAGTTGGGGGGGAATATCCAGCTGTTGCGCTTCAGGCACATCTGCTAGAGCAGCTTTTGCCAGCCTGTTGCCCCCTGGTTCTTCTGAACTACAACTCCCATGAGCCTCTGTCAGCATGGCCCCAAAATCAGGGTTGATAGTCCAACAGTATCTGGAGGTCCACAGGTTAGTGACCCATACCCTAATGATTTGCCTTAAGCTTGAAAGATTGCAAAAAAAAAAGAGGGCATTCATTTTTTAAAAAAAGCATTTTATTCTGTCTTCTATTTGTGAATTTGATCACACACTCTGAAAAGGATTTACTTGAATGTAAGCTCCATTGGTTTCAACGGGACTTGCTTCCAAGTGGGTATGTGCTTAGGATTGCAGCTGCCATTATTAAAATTCCACAAGGCCATTAGTTGTACCAATAAGCCCAAGAAATGATAGAAATTACAACAGAATGTAGAATGTTTTGCTTCGAATAGATGCTGGATGAGCAGGACATAACACACAGGGTACAGTGTGGCGAGATCCAGTTTGGTGTATCAGTTCCAGCATTGCACTTGCACCTGGGAGACCAGGGTTCAGATTTCAACTCGGCCATAAAGCTTTCACTAGGTGAACTTGGGCCAGTCACTGCTTCTCAGACTATTCTACCCTACAGGGTTGTTGTGGGGATTAAATGAGGAGGGGGGAGAGCTACATACTCCACCTTGAGCTCCTTGGAGGAAAAGGTGGGATATAAACGCAATAAATAATAAACTATAATAATATCTCTCATGTTCTCATCAGCAAAAAGAAGTCGGCTGTGTCTCTTCCATTGGTCTCCAGACGTCCTCTTCAGACACAAGTAATGAAAGCGCTGGTAACATTTCTCATTTTTGTAGCAAATCTATCATTAACAACTGAAAATACACCTGAGCTCTGTGTGTGTCGGTGGCATCATTGCTGATCTCTCTTATGCTCTGTTTTGATTCAGCTGCTGATGCTGCTGTTCCAGTGTTTGAGATGCTGTATGAGAGAAACCCAGTTCGCAGCAATTTTGAGAGACGTCTGGAAGTCAGTACCCGACCTCTAAATATTATTTACAATCCACAAGCCATTAAGAAAGTAGCCGATTTCTTCTACAAGGGAAGGGTTCATACCTCAGGTTAACCTTTCTTGTTTTTTGCTAGAATAATTACATTTCTTTATTTTCCTTTCCTTTCTTTTTCTTTTCTTCTTTCTTCATACTTAAGTACTGTCAAAGTAGCAATAAAGAATTTATTCCGTACAATGCATGTGCGCTAGTAAGAATTGAATGAGATTTCTTATATGTAATAAACTCTAGAACTCAATGCCCCAGTATTGTGATGGCCATCAAGTTAGAATTTTTCTTACGTTACCTTGATGTGGTCATCATAAAGTATTCCTGAGCAGACTTGACTCCTGGATGATTTTCCAGATCGTGTCTGGGAGACTTTGAGCCCCCGGGGAGAGTAAGAGGCATAGAATAATAAGAGCATCTCAGTGCAAGAAATCATGAGCTAGATTACCATCGGCAGATGGCTGTTCAGCTCTTACCTGCAGAGTTCCAGCAAGGGGTGAATTACTAATTACCCTCTTGGAGCTAAACCTGGGAGAGAAATAACTTTGTGAGCATAGGGTGTTTCTTGCACATAATGACATCTGCGGTGGCTTGTGAGTCCTCTGTGAGCATTGTTTTATCTTCATAAAGTCTGAATGGAATGTGTGACTGGCGGGTGCGGGAAGAGGAAGTTTTCTCAATTATGGACATTTCTTGCAAAGAACATTTATTTTAGAATTAAGAAGAGACAACTCCCAAATTGTCAGTTACACTATTTGCCTAGTTAGAGAGATACACTCCTTATGCTCATAAAAGAGGGAAAATAGCCTTAACTTGGAAATCTCCCCCCCTTTTTTCTGCCTATGAAACTTATCTCCATTGATTGTTACTTTTTTCCTTTCTGTACCATTGAAGTATAAGCAAACTGTGGCATCCACCTCTGTCTGTCTCTCGGTGCAGGTTTCGGATGCCAGTCTGAGCTGGAGCTGAGAGTGGCTGCAGCTGCCAGGAGACAGTACAACAAGCTCAAAATGCAGACGAAAGCCGAAATCAGGCAAACCATCGACCGCTTGCTTGTGGGGGATTTCATTGTAAGGGGATTTCAAAGGATGGTGACTTGTCCTCTTTGCATCTATGTGTATCAGCACGAAAGTAGCTTAATGTAATGTCGGTCTCTGGATCAGAAGGGAGAGAGGACCAGTGGACATGCACACACTTTGAAAAATTGAGTGTATAAAATGTGGTATATTAAGGGGAAAATTTGCATGGATTTTTTATTTATTTTTTGCAAACTGGTTGGCCTGGATTTTGGCTGGAATATGAATAGCAGAACCAGTGACAGATGCAGGTTTGCATGCAGGAAAGGTTGCTAGGTAGGGCTCTCAATGTTCCCTGCCTGCATTCCTGGTGAGCAGCTGCCTGTCACTGTGTAGATAAGGTGGCTTCCCATACAAGAGTTGGCTCAAATTATACCGATCTTGCATCAGTTACACTAGCTGACTGGATTATTTTTGGGTAAAATGTTGGTAAAGCCCTTAAAATAGCCTAGCATCAAGTTAGCTGAAGATTTGCTTATTCCTATACACTTAGTCAATACCTCTGATTTGCTCCAGAGAGCCGGTGATGGTTAGTGGATCCCAGGATGGGTTGTATTGAACTAAGTCCTACCTACTAAAATTAATGGGCCTAGATTAGTCATGTCCATTTATTTCAGTAAGTCTGCTCTGTGTAGGAATAGCATTGGCTATAACCCAGAGTCTTCTCACTGGTGGCTACCTGGTTGTGCAATTCTCTTACTAGGAAAATTGGACATGCTTCCTCTCTGGTTGTCTTCGGACATACTATGAAGATGTTTTTGTTACACAAGCATTAGCCACTCATTTTGTCTCTCTATACTGATTTGTCAGTGCTGTTTTTAATTTTTGTGTGCCTTGGAACTCCCTGAATAAATGTTCGGCAGGTACCTTCATTTTATATGTTTTAGATGCCTGTTAAAACCCTTTTCGTTTCAACCAGATGAAAGTTAAATTTACTTGGTTTTAAATTTTGCTGATTTTAAACTATATGTTATTAGTAATTGTTTTACCCTGTTACGTATGCAACTTGGATAATATTCAGCTTCTTGAATAAATAAAATTCATAAAGTGGTCTTGCAGTTATTAGCTGTTCATTTCTACTGCTTTATTTTTATGATTGCAGTTATAAAAATGACAATGGCTAATAAAGCAAAAATGAAAACAGCAAAACCAAATGAACAGAGGCTTGCACATAATATGAATGCCATATGTTATAATGTTCCTTAGTGGTATTTGGGGCTAGCTGTTTTCTTGCAATCTTATTGGACCTATACATAATAAATAAACTTCTTTTTAAAATATATTTTTTCTTTTCAGGAAGAAAGCAAGCGCTGGACAGTGTGCCTTGATATTTCTGCTCCTCAGGTGATCTTCCCCGATGACTTTAAATTTGCTGATCCAGTTTTAGTAGTGATCGATTTGGGAAGAATGCTTCTTACCAACACACAAGGTACTGTTTACACTTTTAGTAGGGTGATGATGGTAGAGGAGCATGCCTGTTAATCTTGAAATCAGAAAATTGTTATTTTATTCAAAATGCTTTGAATAGGAAGAGAATCTGTGGGGTATCGCCAGTGCTAGTCCTTTAAAAAAAAACAAAACCCTTTTGAAAAAACAGCTAAAACTGTGACTCTGATTTAGAATGCAAGGAACCAGAATCCTGGAAGCATCAAGGAGTTCAGTGCCTATGCCAGTTTCTTTTCTAATTACACATATTTATGGCATGAATTCTGCTCATATTGACCCAGAGGAGATTCCAACGTATACAGTCATACCTCGAGTTACAGACGCTTCTGGTTGCACATTTTCGGGTTGCGCGCCACGCCAAACCTGGAAGTACAGGAACGGGTTACTTCTGGGTTTTGGTGCTCGCGCATGCACAGAAGGACCAAATCGCAACCTGCGTGTGTACAGACATGGTGCTGCGGGTTGCGAACACTGTGGGTTGCGAATGTTCCTCCCTCACGGATCACATTCGCAACCCGAGCGCCCACTGTAGTTAGCAGAGTAAAAGAAACTTAGCACATTGCAGGATTTCCAAAAAATAGACAATACTTCATCCAGGAGAGCTTCTCTGCTACTGAAGGCAAATGAGCATAATGGTCACAAATCCAATACATTCAGGATTGGCACTGTCCAGTTGCAGCAGACAGGCTTTGTTCATGGATAGACTTTGAGCATAAGATTGAGAAAGAGAGAATACCTGAATAAATTTCTCTCTCCTGTCTTCTCAATCTTCTAGAGGAGCACAAAAAGAGGAGCTCCGGTGGTCCATCTTCAGAGCTGAGTGACCTGAGCGACGATGAGTATAAAACACCTCTTGCAACCCCTCCAAGCAGCCCGCCTCCTGAAATTAGTGTGGCTGGCGAGGACAAAACTCTCAAGTTCACGGGGGTAGAAATCAGTGAAGCGCAGTTGCAGGCGCACTTGATGAGCAAAAAAATGTATGAGACCTACAGCTTGTCATTCATGGATCTGCAGATCATGGTCGGCCGAGTGAAAGACAATTGGAAGCATGCCCAGGACAGTGATGTCGGCCCAACCCATGTGGTGGAGAAATTCAACGTCCACTTGCAGCTGGAACGCAGGTTGATCTACACCTCTGATCCCAAGTACCCGGGAGCCGTCTTGTCTGGGAATCTGCCCGATTTGAAAATACACATCAACGAGGATAAAATAATGGCTCTGAACAACTGCTTTGGAAGGCTGAGCACATCTGATACGGACATTGCGGGCACTTCGCAGATAGGCAAAGAGGTGACTTTTTCAGATCTGGACCAGCGCGGAAGTTTGCACAGCTCTGTGGTGAATTTAACACAGAGCGTGATGGTGGTAGAACAACACACTAAGGAAGTCCTTGTAGAATCGCAACTGCTTTTAGCGGAGTTCCAAGTTAACTGTATGCAATTAGCCGTTGAAAGCAACGGCCGTTATATCTCCGTCCTCAAGGTTTTCGGCACGAACGCACATTTTGTGAAGAGGCCTTACGATGCAGAAGTTTCCCTCACAGTCCACGGCTTGCTGCTGGTTGACACTATGCAAACCTACGGTTCTGATTTTGACCTCTTGATGGCTTCTCACAAGAATCTCAGTTTCGATGTTCCAACAGGAAGCCTCCGGGACAGCAGAGCCCAGTCCCCTGTCGGTGGGCTCGATGAGGCTCGTGTAGCTGACAGGGTGCACTCAACCAAGAAATACGCTGTGGCATCAAGTGATTTGCCTGGCAGCTTCCCACAGGACGACGAATCCTTAATTAAGTTGGAATACCAGTTTGTGAGTGCAGAGTGCCCCTCCATGAACTTGGACAGCACTCTCCAAGTGATATCTGTCCAGATGAACAACCTGGATATCATTCTCAACCCGGAGACGATTGTTGAGTTGATTGGTTTTCTCCAAAAGTCCTTTCCAAAGGAGAAAGACGATTCTAGTCCTCAGCCACTCATGACCGATGCAGAAAGGCATTTCAGCGAGCAGGAAACCTTCCAGACCACCCACGCCCAGAGTACAGAGGTAGCAGTAGACATCCACTGGTTAAACGTACTTCTCCTTAGGACTGTTACGATGGTGAACGGAGAAAAACTTGGCCGGAAAATTGCAACGGCGAGCATTGGCGGAACCAAAGTGAACGTCTCCATGGGCAGCCGGCTGGACATAAATGGCTCTCTGGGTTGCTTGCATCTTATGGACCTGACTCTGGACAGCATGAAAAACCAGTATGTCGTAAGCATTGGGAATATGATGCGGTATGAAAACCTCACCCAGGTCACGGGCTCCTTCAAGCCTACGTTTCTCCAGTTCGACGATGCCAGTAGCCTTCCTGACGCCTTGAGCTTCACTTTCTCAGAGAAGTCGAAAGAGGAGTGCTCGCTCCAGCTCAGGATGGCCTCGTTGCATTACAACCACTCGGCCAAGTTCTTGAAAGAGATCACCTTGTCCATGGATGAGCTGGAAGAGAACTTCCGCAGCATGCTGAAGAGTGCAGCCACGAAAGTGACCACCGTCTTGGCCACGAAGACGGCCGAGTATAGCGAAATGGTGTCTCTGTTCGATACGACGCCTCGGTCCAGGGACCCCTTCAATTTGGAAAACAGCGAAGGGGAGGAGGTCTTTCCGGTGCACTTCAAAACCGAAACGATCAAGCTTATTTTGAATGTGAACATTGAATCCCCAGTGGTATCCATACCCCGGAAGCCGGGCAGCCCAGAGCTGCTGGTGGGGCATTTAGGGCAAATATCGATCCAGAATTTTGTGGCCGGAGAGGACAGCCTGAGAAGTGATAGGCTTCAAGTGGAAATCAGAGATATTAAAATGTATTCTCTAAACAGCAGTCATTTAGCAGCCAAGAAAGAAGCTTCTTCTGAGATGCCAGATGCACTGCATCCTCCTTCAGGTGTTGCTAGCAGCAGTGGAAGCAGCCAGGAAGATCCTCAGTTCACTCGGCACGATTTCTTTGAATCCTTACATAAAGGCCATGGTGAGTTAAACAAAGCTTGGGCTCGTTTGCTCCCACTTGTCAGAGCTACGGATTTATTGGTAACCATGCAGTCAATCGAAGTCAGGGGTGGAGAGCTTTGGGTCCAGGGACCATATGCAGATGTCTAGGCCTCTTTCTGGCACTTGGGACTCTTCATTGATCTTGCATCACAGTCTCCTTGGGAGTTTTTGCCTAGCTTTAATGTGCCCTGATAATGCTTCTTGCTTGCCAGAATGGAGGGTAAAGTGAGGGGGGTGTGTATAAAAAACTAGAATACTGCACAAAGGTGAAATCTACATTTGATGTTCTGCTTACCATTGGCATGTGGCCCCTGGAAGGTTGCACGGAATGTGGCCCTTGGACTGGAAAAAAAAAGGTTCCCCACCCTTGTATTAAGTAGTAATTGGTGTTTTCTTTCATCTATAGCAGTGTTTCCCAAACTTGGGTCTCCAGCTGTTTTTGGACTACAAATCCCATCAGTTCTGACCACTGGAAGTTGTAGTCCAAAAACAACTGGAGACCCCAAGTTTGGGAAACACCGATTTATAGCTTCTTCCCATTTTGAAGTAATTTTAGACACAAAAGATCTCAACTGTTTACTGATTATTAACCGATTCGCACAGCTTAGCATGGCTTTGTATTTCTAGAGGATTCTGGAAAGAGACTGATTTTGACTGTCATCTCTTTCCGGAAACCTGGAATTTTTCAGGGCTGTGGGCGACCATGGTCTTCTGTTCGTACTGGGCTACAGTTAGTAGCAGGAGGAGAGACTTCTGCTTCTTTTTTTTAACTTTTGCAAACCTCAGCATGGACAAAAGCCCCAGTAATGAGAATTGTGCGCTGCTGAACATTGGAAAATTCAGGACATGCAAAAGGAAGTACTTCTTCACAGCACATACAGTGGTACCTCTGGTTATGAACGCTTCTGGTTACGCACGCTTCGGGTTCTGAGCTCCGCTAACCTGGAAGTAGTTGCTCCCAGTTGCAAACTTTGCCCCGGGATGCGAGCGGAAGTCATGCGCCAGAGGTGCGCGCACAGCCGGAGGCACCATTAGCGAAAGCGCACCTCAGGATAAGAATGGTTTCAACTTAAGAACAGACCTCCAGAACGAATTAAGTTCGTAACCAGAGGTACCACTCTAGTTCAGGTGTAGTTAACGTGTGGAATTTGCTCCCACAAGATGTAGTGACAGACACAAATTTGGATGGCTTTAAAAGAGAATTAAACAATTTCATGGCAGATCAGGCTGTCAGTGACTGCTATCTGCGATGACTATACCCGTTGCTGGGAATTCCAGGTGGGGAGAGAGCTCTCGTTGGATTCCCATAGACATTTGGTTGGCCACTGTGAGAACAGGGTGTTTGGACCAGACGGGCCTTTGGCCTGATCCAGCAGGGCTCTTCTTCAGTTCTTACTGAGTGCATTTGTGAACACCTAATCACTAATTTGCATAATGCAGGCTGTTACAGGTTGTAGCAGGCAACACCTTTTCAGCATGTGAGTTCAAACAACAGAATTGGAATCAAGGTTTCCATCTTGGCTGGTGAAGCTGCTACCTATAGCCTGGAGTGTTTTTATCGTGTTTTTACTATTCTGCTGGGAGCCGCCCAGGGTGGCTGGCATAACCCAGCCAGGTAGGCGGGGTATAAATAATAAAATTATTATTATTATTATTATTATTATTATTAGGGATGACCCATCTTTGGTCGTTATCAGATCATAACTCCTGTGACTGTTAATCCAGACCTTAATAACGTTGAACACACGTCTCCTTAATTGCAGCGTTTCATATTTTGAATAATGCCACTATCCATTTCAAACTGGAGAAGATTCCAGTAGAGAGTGATGCAGAGTTGGCCTTCTCCATGAACGATGATGTTGAAATTTCAAGCCTTATGCGGATCGAGGGGAAATTTGTCAACCCTCTGCGGGTAGAGTACACTTCTGTTTCTAATTTTGGGTAGTGGTCCTCCTGCTAGAGATGACCATGATGCCATTGTGGTACATATGCTGCATTTATTATTATCAATATTATTTGTTATTGATTACATATATATACCATCCTTCGTCCAAAGATCTCAGGGTGGTTCACAAGATAAAAGGGATGAAAGCGCAAAATAAATAGTTAAAACAAATCAAAACAATACCCCCCAAGACATTTAAAATGCTGTAGAGTGGTCCCTGTGTGATAACCTTTAACTCCTCCGTCTATTTTGTGGTAATTCACACAGTGGCCTCTCTGTGTGGGGCAGTTTCAAGCACCTGCAATAAAAGTATGGTCCTGCCAGCATACTGTCCTCTAGCTGATTTTGTAGCATGGAGTTTAGTGTGAATAATAATTTAACAAGGGCTGTTCGGAAGAAACTCCCCTTATGCATTTACAGTATGATACTGCTTCCAGGCTAATGTACCTGCTGGCCACAATTCTTCACTGACGGTACTTCCACCATCTTGCAGGTGTAGAGAGCTCTTTCTCACTAATGCTGCACAGCATCAGTAAAATAGGCCTGGACTGGCAGCCGTAGTTAGGCTCTTCTTCTCCTGGTCCAGGAGCCCATCGCTGCTGGGCTAATGCCTCCAAGTTGCCTAGTTAGGAAACTCTTCAAGTAGTTTGCATACATTCCACTGCCAGGAAGCCACAGTTTTGTTTCCTGTCTAGCCTAGGCCAGAAGTCCTTCTCTCTCCTACCTATCTAGAAACAATTTGGCAACAGCAGAGGAGCTCTGGAAGAAAATAGAGGTGGCGGGAAAGATTAGTTCAAAGCTAAGAAAAGATAATTAGTTTAAAGGTAAGAGAAGAGAATTTTTTTCTCAGTAGGCAAGAGACAAAAGGACTTCTGATCTAGGCTACACAGGAAACTAAGCTGAGGTTTCCTGGAAGAGAGGCGGAAGAGGAGGACATGCAGATTTCTTGATGAGTTTTCTGTCTTGATAAGTTGGAGACATTAGTCCAGCAGTAATTGGGTCCCTTTATCCAGCAGAGGATGGTAAGTTCCAGTGAACCATCTTTGCCCCACCATGTGTTCACTGAAGAAGTGGGGAAAATTTCATCTGAACAGCCCTACTCTCATGCCAGAAGAAGCATGATACATTTGGTTGAAAGTATCACCAGACTTCTTGAAACTCAGTTTCCAAAGTGTTTTACAACGCACATCTTTTCCCTTAAAGGTGGTGCTGGCAAAACATGTGTATGAGCAAGTCTTGCAAACCCTTGACAACTTAGTTTGCAATGAAGATTTGACCAAGCCACCATCCAGCTTTCCATCCTCCCCGTATCCCAGCTCCAGCTCCCCATCAGTATCGCTCCGCAGCATGAGCACGGACTTTTCCACTGACAGGAAGGAAAACGGGCTCTTCAGTCACTCCAGCTTTTCTGCATCTTCGAACAAATTTGTACCTGTCAAGGAAGTGGCACAGTCCTTTACTCAAATACAAGCAACCTTTCATATTTCAGAGCTCCAGGTTCAGCTGAGTGGTGACCTTACGCTTGGGGCACAAGGCCTGGTTAGCTTGAAATTTCAGGATTTTGATGTTGAGTTTGCCAAGGACCACCCTCATACCTTATCCATTCAGATTGCCTTACGTTCTCTGCTGATGGAGGATCTTCTGGAGAAGAATCCAGACTCTCTGTATAAGAACCTCATGGTGTCACGCGGAGCACCCAAACCATCCAGCTTAGCACACAAGGAGTACCTTTCCCAGTCTTGTCCATCCGTGTCTAATGTGGAATATCCAGACATGCCCCGTTCCCTCCCTTCTCATATGGAGGAAGCTCCTAATGTCTTCCAGCTGTATCAGCGGCCCACCTGCGTCTCCCAAAGAAGGCACAAAGAAGATGCAGACTCAGGCTATCCATTAACACCGCCCCCTTCTCCCACCGCCAAAAGGACAGCTACACCTTGCGGGAAGAGTGACTTTGACGATTCCTTGGTCCACATTAACATGTTGCTGGTGGACAAGAAGCACCCGGAGTTCTCTTCTAGTTATGGCAGAATCAACCGTATTGTGGATGTTGACTTTAACTGTTTGGATGTTTTGATAACTCTGCAAACTTGGGTGGTGATACTGGACTTCTTTGGGATTGGGTCCACTGCTGAGAATCACAGCTTGAAGTCACAGCCTGAAGATGTGCAGCATACCGTTAAATCGGAGGCAAATGTATTGTCAGCCTCGGAAGGCCAGGACTCTCTAAATACCAAACTGGATCTGAAGGTACGAGAGGGGCAGGGGGTCCTGTTGGTCTTCATAAATTATGTCTTCATGCAGTGACTACTTGCCAGGTTGTCCCTTTGGCAAGTAGGACTCCCAGTAGATGCTTCTGTGTTGCCACTTTGGAGAAGAGAAACAGGGTTGTATCCAATACTAATCATACGCAGATTAGACCTATTGATGTTTAGGGACATGGCCACGAGGCGCTTCCATTTCATTGGGTCTACTGCTCTTGAGTAGAGCTTTGTTGGATTCAAACCAGGAGCTTCACTTCTCTAAACAGCAGAATAAATGAAAGAAAAGTGGCTTTCTTCCAAGCTCTGCACTTGTCAGATATCTTGTGACAGAGGCAGAGTCTTCTGTTAAGCCAGTGCATCATGTGGTTTGCTCTTGCATAGCTGATTTTTAAAAAGAAATAAAACAGCTGGTGCCATGGATGGGTAGGAGATGGATTCAGAGTGTGGCATGAGGGGTCATTCACTCTTTGTTCCTCTTTTGGTCCTGAATGGAATCCTCACATTTTCTGCCTGCTATTTGCAATGGCCTTCCCTTGCCAACTGAAGACTTTACAGGGCATAATTCAGGACTGTGACAGAAGCAAAGGGTTGAAGCACTCCTCATTCCATCTCATTGTGCTTTTCATGTTGGCTGTTTATTACAAGGATAACTGCATGTCATGCCTGGTTTGACCCTCACTTGCACAGAAGTTTGGAGAAGAGAAGAAACTTCTGCTGGCTCTTCTGTTCTCCAAACTTGTATGCAGGTGGGAATACTTTGCCTCTCTTCCAAGTCAAGCATGAAGGTAGGCTTGTGTTGACTACAAACCAATAAGGCAAATCAATATGTAAGTTTGTATTTGTTTTTTGAGTAGGCATTCAGATGTATTTCAAAACATACTTCTGATTGTTCAGATGACAAAAGTTCTGAAGGAGATTTGGAGACATGAAGGTTGGCTTGATTCAGACATCGTGCCAAACCATTGTTAAAGGAGATTTATCCTTTGCGTTGTTATTTTGCAAACTGGCTTATAATTAGCTCTCAGTGCAGAATCAGAAACTGGTTTGATGTGGCTTTGTAAACCATGGTTTGTTTATGATTTGGCATAGTGTTTTAATGCTGACAAGCCATTGTTGTAGCTGTTCCCCTGTTTCCGGAGACCACTGAACCTGGACCTGTGAGCTGGATATTTGGGGAAGCGCCATAGCTCTGTGGCAGAACATCTGCTATGCATGCAAAAGAAAGCCTTTGGTTCAATCTCTAGCATTTCCAGGTAGGGGTGAGAAAATGTCCCCTGTCTGAATTCTTGGAGAGCTGCTACCAGACAGTGTAAACCAATGGTCATAGATGAACCAATGGTCATTATAAGGCAGTTTCCTATGTTCCTCTGGTTGCCAAGCAATCGGAAGTTGAAAGCAAAGAAACAACTGTAATCCATGGTTTGCCTGACTTTAAAAAACAAACAAACACCCAAATCATGGTTTGTATTCTGAACTGTGGTCGATACAATCAACAGCCAGGGTAGTGTTTGAATTTGGCCTTCCTGTCAAAGTAACTCTTAGAGCCAGTATGTAGCCAGCTATATGGTAAGGCAAATTCCACTGGACGTGTCTCTTACCTGTATTGCTAGCTCCTGTTGCTTTCTGGATGTCTTGAATCTCTTGTCTCATAAGGATGACCTTTAAAATGTGCCTTGAGGAATAATATTCAGGAGGAAGGCTTGTAGCACTTGGATGGAAAAGGTCCTGAATCTGAGCATGTTTCCAGTCTCATCCTTTCTGCTTTATTAGGTGCATTCCCTCTCCTTAGTTCTGAATAAGACGACCAATGAACTTGCTAAAGCGAATGTATCTAAACTGGCCACTCATGTGGAGATGATTGGTGAGTGTGAGTTGCCTACACTTCTTATGCGGTGGGGATTTCATTATAGAAACGAGAGTTGTGTTTCGGGATGATTTTCACACTTGGGAATCACTGCCGGTCTTACTCCCTTGTGCCACATAATGTCCCTTTTGGACTTGCTAAATACCCAATTTGCCAAGCAGAAAACCGGAGGAAGGGAACATGCAGCTGAATTTGGTGATGAGACTCAGATCTCCAAATTCATGGCTTTTTGACATCTGGCAAAGAGCAAAAATGTCCCAGTTTGCACGTAATGTTAAACCGTAGTTAATTTCGTTAAGCACAAACAGAAACCAAGGTGTGTGGCCTTCCTGGAGTGGCAAAGCGAGAGACTTGCTAAGAAGGCACTTCAGAGCAGCATGTAAACTACAGCTAAAAATGACCTGCTGGCTGATAAATTTTGCTCTGAGCTGCTGGTGAACATTGGGCATTCTATTAGCAAGAAAATCCTTCGGCCTTGCTTTGGTTGTTTATGTGGTACATAATTGAAGAAGTGCATTACGAAAGCAAAGACAACGTCAGCTATTATTAGTTTGGTACGGTAGATTCACCTATCAGGGCTTTACTAGTTTTGAAAACCCAGCCCTCCTCCTCCTCTTCCATTATATATCTTATCAAGGAAGAGGCTTCCCCCCGCCTTTTTTTGGCTTCCTCAAAATCCTGATCCCTTCCCCTATTGTGGGGTGCTGAGCAGGAGGGAGTTGAGAGTTACAGCTTGACTATTGCTGTCAGCCAGAGAGAGCACCTTGAAACTTCCACCTTCGATTTCTCATAACCCACGTCTGGTCTCGCCTCCCTGGCCCCTTTTACTGACTTTAAATTAGCTGGCAGTGAATGCTCACTCGCATGGTGTCTGAACCATCTTCTGTTCTTGTAGAAGGAGATCTTGCCCTTCAAGGGAGCCTTGGAAGCCTATCCCTCAGTGATCTCACCTCGCACGGAGAGTTGTACAGGGAACGTTTCACTACCAGTGGCGAAGAGGCACTCATCTTTCAAATCTACAAGTAGGTGGTGGAGACATTGCTGTTTGGCTAGGCTGCTTCAGCATGATCAGTAGGATTCCACTGATGCTTCCAAACCAGGTGTGGGGAGCCTTTGGTCCTCCATGTGTTGCCCTATGAAGCACAGCCAGTGAGCAGGGATGATGGGAGTTGTAGAGTCTGTTTCAGACCAGACCAAAACAAACTAAAATACATTAGATTTATGTGTGGTGTTTATAGAGGTTCCCCCTGAGAGCGACAGCATTCCCAAGCCTGGGCAAAGATCTCAGAGTGGTTCTTCACCTGTAGTCTGACCCATCCTTCCATGTGAGCACTCCATCACTTCATTCCAACCTCATTCCTCAGGAGCGATGGCACTGGATGCCAACATTAGCCTTGTCATTTGCAAGTTTGCCACCCTGCTCCCTGAGGTTCTCTGCAGAGACCTGATGCATATCCTGCTAATATCTGATCCTGTGGCTTTGCCCAGGCTTGGGAATGCCCTCTCCTGGGAAATCCCTTCAACTCCCTCAAGGCTGAAGACATTTGTTGTTCAGGCCTGCCTCTGACGTCTTCATTTTCAGCGCCTGCCAGTTTTGCTTGTTTCCCTAGCTGTTACTTGGTTCACATCATCTGCCAGGTTGTGTCTGTGCGTTTCATTTTTGTTTAGTTTTTTATATTTTACTTGGAACCCTAAACGTTGCGAGCTGCTTTGGGCACCTCATGTTTAAACATCCTCAAGCGCACTCACCGCTGGCAATTACATCTTTTCAAGAGCATAGCATCAAGGAGAGTCCCTGCCTTCTACAACATGCTTTATGATCAGGCTTCCTTCAGAATTATCATAGCTCAGTTGGATAGAACATGTGGCTGATAATGCTAAGGTTGCAAGTTCGATCCCTATATGGGATGGCTGCATATTCCTACATTGCAGGGGGTTGGACTAGATGATCCTCAGGGTCACTTCTGTGGGAATGTTGAGGATAATAGGAAAGGATATATTAGATAAGTATTATCCTTCCTTCACTCACGCTAGTAAGTGATGTAGCAGAGCAGATTCCCCTCAATATAGCTGGAGGCTAGTTTGCAGATTTGTTTGAATCTCTTAGTTAAGTTTATTTCCTGGTGTCCCCTTTAATCCCTCTTAAATACACAAGAGTCTTTCTGAGAAAAGTAACAAAACGTTTGTTCACATTTCAGTTCACAATTCGATCCCTGAAAGGCAGGTTTTTCTTAGTAGTTGCACAAACAAAGTGTGAGTTCATTTCATAGCGAGACTGAACTCATGTGCTGCTGGCTCTCAGCAAAATTGCATTAATATAACAAAATGGCTGCAGGAGAGCAGCAACAAGGCAGCAAGAATCAAGACTGAGACTGAGAAAATGGCAGCATGACTTGGCTCTTTTATGGAGTCAGCCAGAGCCAAGCCCGTCTCCCAGGTCACATGCAGGGGGAGGATGCTCCAGACCAGTGTAACAGGAAGTTACACTGACAGGATGTCCCCCTGCCTGTGCCCACTCTAGGGAAATGAGGAATATTGCATTTGACTGTACCAATGGATTACATCCCACTGCTTCCAACCCCACAATTCTATGATTAGAAGTACAGGGGTTGCTCAGAGAGCTTTGGAACTTGGCATTGCTTTCTGAGCACCTGAGGTTTAGAACAGTAGGAACAAATGTCCATGTTCTCAGCTGTCAGGGAGGGACTCATCTCCTGAAATTCTGCTGGGTGTTGAGCTCGGTGTAACACCAATGTTTCCTGCTTTAGAAGGGAGGGGTAGACAACAAATTTCACGGTGAGCCAAGATACGTTGGTCTGTTTGACTCCCGCTCATAATGAGGAAGAAGAGAAAAGTATTCAGCCAATAAAACATAATGGCAGCTGATTACGAAGATGTTATCTGGTGTAGCCAGGTGACCATGGTACACCTGAGCACTTTTGAGTGGAGCACACTGAATGTCTCGTTTCCCACCAGGTACGGCCGGCCTGATCCCTTGCTGCAGAGAGGCTGTGATATGCGCGTCAGCCTACAAATGGCATCGGTGCAGTATGTCCACACTCAGCGCTTTCAAGCAGAAGTGGTGTCTTTCATTCAGCATTTCACTCAGCTGCAGGATGTCTTGGGGCGGCAGAGAGCAGCAATCCAGGGACAGACGGTATGCTTTATAGCCTTCCTTTCAGCTTGCAGGAGATGCCTTCCTTCTGAAACACGGGGATCCTCCGAGGGTACTGGAGGCTTCTCTGCAATTTGAGAGGCCTCTTTGCGATAGCCCTTCTGTTTTACCTGCCCTGGGCAGCCAAGGATTAGAAGGCACAGTTCTTTCATCATAATGGCATACATCATAATGGTGCCCCTACGAAAGTAACTTATGGAATTTCAGAAGATTGAGTTTGAACGTCCACAACATTTTCCAAGCAAGCAGAACTAGAAATCGGGACAGTCTACAGCAATACATAGCAAGCTGACGCATTACTTTGTCAGCTGTTCCCCAAACAAACACACTGATTTGAGAGCTAGACCTATAAACAATGAGCTCTCCCTCTTTCTGCCATTGCATTTTGCTTGGGGGGATGTGTGTGTGTGTATAATAATAATAATAATAATAATAATAATAATTTATTATTTATACCCCGCCCATCTGGCTGTTCTTCCCCAGCCACTCTGAGCGGCTTCTAAAATAATATTAAAATACTGTAATACATCAAACATTAAAAGCTTCTCTAAACATATATATATATATATATATATATATATATATGCTTTCGTAGATTTTCACGGGTACAGGAATGCAGGTTTTGGTGTCCTCGGGTGTCTTCCCGTGTAAAAGTTGGGGTGTCTAGGCGACGTTTCGACGAGGTCTCACTCGTCATCTTCAGGCTGGTGCTTTCGGCTTCTTGTTACTGGAGCAGAGCGGGATCTCAATGTTTGAGTTCCTATAAATACTGTAGAGGGGGTGTGGTGTCTAGCCTCCAATGTTCTGGGCAGAGAGGAAGTTCCCAGGCTAGTGTGCCTTTTCTTCTTTTGTTCCTTAATTACTTGAGAGATACCTTGAGTGATTTCTTGAGTGATATCCTGAGTACCACTTAGGTGGGTCATTAGGTGTGGATTAGTTGCTAAAGTCTTTGTGTCTTGACCTCTTGAACTTTGTGAAGAGTTTTCCTGAGAAGATGGCTGTATTGCACTTAGTTGTGCTTTGGCTTGGCTTCGTGTATAGGGGCGAGCTGTGGTTTTGTGGCTTGTGTCAGCCAGATCTGTGTAGGGATTGCAGGGGGGTGCAGCATCCGGAGGTGCCACCATGGATTGGCTACTGGATGGTGTCAGTAATTCATCTGTGGAGAGGGTCTGGGTTTGGGTCTGGTGTGGTTGATTGGTGTTGGCGTTCTGTGTGCCTCTGGATCTGGTGTCAGTTTTTGTGGGGAGGGCTAATTTCCAGATGTCTGGCAAGCGGGATGTGTCGTCACGCTTGTTCATGTTGTGAGGGTGTTTCTCTATCTCGATGGCTTCCATGATTATTCTCTTGTGGTGATGTTCCGTGTTAAAGAGCAATTTGGAATCTGCAAAATTAATTTCGTGTCCTGTTTCTTTCATGTGTTGGAAAAGAGAGGAAGTTTTTTCTTCTTTTTTGACGGCATTCTTGTGTTCTGCGATACGTGCATTTATTCGTCTGTTTGTTTGTCCAATGTACGTGGCTGGGCAGACTTTGCAGGGTATTTCATAGATCCCTTGGTTTTCCAACTGGATTTTATCCTTGGGGTTTCTGAGGATATTGGCTATTTTTTGGTTGGTGCAAAAGGCTGTTTTGATATTGTGTTTATGGAGGATTTTGCTAATTTTATCTGTAGTGCCCTTGATATAAGGAAGGAGGGCCAATCACACCACCACCCTGCACAAATAAACTCCGTAGCCAAGACTCTCATCTCCAGAACCAAACGCCTGGCTGACAAAGACCACTTGACAACTGAGTTACAGAATCTCTCAAATGTGTTAATTGCCAATGGATACCAGCAAAACAGGATTACGAAGCTAATCCAAAAGGAAACACCCCCCAAAAACCAAGACACAGAAGAAAACAATGGCATGGCCCTCCTTCCTTATATCAAGGGCACTACAGATAAAATTAGCAAAATCCTCCATAAACACAATATCAAAACAGCCTTTTGCACCAACCAAAAAATAGCCAATATCCTCAGAAACCCCAAGGATAAAATCCAGTTGGAAAACCAAGGGATCTATGAAATACCCTGCAAAGTCTGCCCAGCCACGTACATTGGACAAACAAACAGACGAATAAATGCACGTATCGCAGAACACAAGAATGCCGTCAAAAAAGAAGAAAAAACTTCCTCTCTTTTCCAACACATGAAAGAAACAGGACACGAAATTAATTTTGCAGATTCCAAATTGCTCTTTAACACGGAACATCACCACAAGAGAATAATCATGGAAGCCATCGAGATAGAGAAACACCCTCACAACATGAACAAGCGTGACGACACATCCCGCTTGCCAGACATCTGGAAATTAGCCCTCCCCACAAAAACTGACACCAGATCCAGAGGCACACAGAACGCCAACACCAATCAACCACACCAGACCCAAACCCAGACCCTCTCCACAGATGAATTACTGACACCATCCAGTAGCCAATCCATGGTGGCACCTCCGGATGCTGCACCCCCCTGCAATCCCTACACAGATCTGGCTGACACAAGCCACAAAACCACAGCTCGCCCCTATACACGAAGCCAAGCCAAAGCACAACTAAGTGCAATACAGCCATCTTCTCAGGAAAACTCTTCACAAAGTTCAAGAGGTCAAGACACAAAGACTTTAGCAACTAATCCACACCTAATGACCCACCTAAGTGGTACTCAGGATATCACTCAAGAAATCACTCAAGGTATCTCTCAAGTAATTAAGGAACAAAAGAAGAAAAGGCACACTAGCCTGGGAACTTCCTCTCTGCCCAGAACATTGGAGGCTAGACACCACACCCCCTCTACAGTATTTATAGGAACTCAAACATTGAGATCCCGCTCTGCTCCAGTAACAAGAAGCCGAAAGCACCAGCCTGAAGATGACGAGTGAGACCTCGTCGAAACGTCGCCTAGACACCCCAACTTTTACACGGGAAGACACCCGAGGACACCAAAACCTGCATATATATATATATATATATATATTTGCAAACACATAGTATCCATTAAAAATAAATAAATTTAAAAATCCAAATCTGCAAAGCACCCCAGTTTTGAGTACTTTGGAGAGATTCCGCTTCAGCTCAGATGGGGCCAGAGTATTTCAGAAGTAAGGGGTCTATGGCTTGGCTTTTGAAAAACAGGGGATCTGTGGTACTTAGCTAATTGGGAACCACTGGCATATGCAATGCAGAGTAAATGGACCAACGGTCTGAGCTGATCTAAGGCAGCTTCCTGTGTTTAGAAACTTGAATTTCTTGTCAAACTGAATTTTGTGTAATTTTTTTAGTATTTTAATACTGATATACCTCAAGGTGTAGAATTCAGGCAGACATGGAAGGTCTGGCTTTTTGGCCATGAGAATTTTTGGTGAGATTAACTGAAACCAGTAGCAGGTTTTCAGCATTGTGGTAGTAGCGAAAAATCATTGCTTGATTTTTTGTAAAATCATTCTTCTGCATAGCATACCCATGACATTAACAGGGCATCTTTTGAGACAACCTCTCTCTTCCCTAAGGTACGAGATCAGGCCCAGCGAGCCACCAGAGTTCTTCTGGACATCGAAGCTGGCGCTCCTGTCCTCCTCATTCCTGAAAGCTCCAGATCCAACCATCTTATTGTAGCCAATCTTGGGAAACTGAAAGTCAAGAACCGGTTCCTCTTTGCAGGTACCCCTGGTACCTTTTCGCTAAAAGATAAGGTAAGACTAATGTACTTGCCTTCAAGTTCTGTACATTGAGTCAAGCTCAGGATACAGTAAAAATGCATTTGTTTTGAAATATTTCTGTCCCTTTTTCCTTTCCCCCCGAGGACTCAATTTTGCAAGGCGGTGTCTACAAGGATCGTATTCTATGTGAGGTATCTCCAAGCATCCTTCCTTGCAGAGAGGGTGCTGGGTGTTTGTGCTGAGAACCCATGTGGAATTCAGCTACTATGCACATTTCATTCAAAACACGGTGCCCATATTTCTAAAACTACTACCGCTGCTGCTATAATAATTGACACAATTATTGCTGCAGTAATTAGTTGCAGAATTCCGTAAGGGTTGGTTTGGAATTTTAGCTTGCGGTGTTTTTTTGCTGTGCCTTTTCAAAGTGCTCTTCAGAAGTGCCTCACCTTATTTGCAGGTGTCAGTGGAAAGTGGGTGCCAGCTTGTGGTGTAACTCAATGTTCACAGGCGTAACACATCTCCATCAGTGTTTCCCATCACCCATTTTGCCTAGAGTCAGGAGGAGTTGTGCAGCCATCCTTGCTTCTGGGCAACATACCGCAGAGATGGGTGTCATAGGGTGACAACTGATAGGAAGTGTTTGTGGAGTGGGCAGAGGGTATCTTCAGCTGCAGCTGCTTTTCAGGAAGAAAATGCACTTCCAGTAAGGGTCTGCATCGATGGAGTGAGAATTGCTCCTTGTATATGGAATATTTCGTTTGTCATGACATAGCTCAGCTTTTGCTGGCCCGGTTCCTTCCTGACTAAAACTCCCACCAGAACTTGCTAGTACAGCTGTGTTGGCTGGGGATGTAGGGAGTTGTAGCCCCAAACAGTGGAGGCTGGTTCTTTATGACAAATGGGGCACTGCCCCACCAACCTCAGCTTGCTCCCACTTGCCAGCCCTTCTTACTTAGCATCCAGTTCAATGCTTGCCAGCTTCTTCCTCCTTGCTCTCACTTTTGCCCTTGTGGAATTCGGCAGGGAGGAGGATAGGTAGAATAGTAGACTTAGCTAACTTGGCCCGTCATCGACTCTGCTTTCACCTACTGTTAGCTGTCCACCCTAGAGGGAGAGGATCAATGAGACTGTCAGTCCAGTTCTCTCCAATGGACATCAGCTATCACTGGTCCAAAGCATCTGAAGGAGCACCAGGTTAGCTGTTCAAGCCCAACTAGTAGCTAGAGAAATAAACAGCAAGGACATTTCCCTTTATGGATTTTTATTTTTTAAAAAAAACTTGTGGCCCATTGCTTCGAACAGTGAATTTCCCTAACTTTGGACCGTCCCCCATTTTTAGCAGGATTCCGTTCAGTTTTCTTCACCACTGGGAACCCCAAAACACAGCATGAAGAAGACAGCAAGCACTGATGAGTCCAAGATGGCATCATGTTCCTCTGAAGGGTTGTTCATGAAACTGTCCTCTTCTGGACCAAATCTGAGTCGGCTAAAAAGTGACCCAGGAGCAAGTGCTTTGGCTAAGCCACCAAAGATGACCACTTTGCCAGTCCCAGACAGTCCTGGTAAGTTGGAGAGAGCTGGACCAACAGACTCATTGATCTTCTCCTGTTCATTTTGTGTTGGTTCTATTCAGATTGGCTACCACTGATGTGGTAAGTTATCCAACAGTCAGGGTGGTCTGGCAGGCCCAGACAGGGGGGGGGGGGCATATGGGCCACTTGGCCCGGGCCTCCGATTCCAAAGGGGGCCTCGGTCAGCATATTCACAATTGAATAGGAAGACGGAGAAGTTTTCATTATAATTATAATTTAATAGTCGAATTTGTCTACTTAAAAATAGATTTTTAAATACATTATTGAACTATTATAATACATTTTAACCCAGTTATCCCCAGGGTAAAAAAAGGGGGGCACATTATCTCCCTGGCCCGGGCCTCTGCCTGGCTCTGCAAGGCCCTGGGTCTGGGTATGTACCCTGCTCAATGTAGATTTTGAAAGGTGTTTTTGTGGAGCTGTATTTTTGATAGCAAACCTTTGATAGCATCCTTCACTTGGAAATAGCTTCGAACCGGCCCTTATGATGTAGAACGATGCTCTGCAGCAAAGAGCACTTTTTGCAGAGCTGGACAGGGGAAAGTAAAATATTTTGGGTTGATCTCTTGCAGAGGAACAGATGTGCCTGCTGGACTGCATTGTGGTTGACCTGCAGGACATGGATATTTTTGCTGCTGAAAGGTATTCAAGAGAATATTCGAAAGCTAAGGAAGATGCGAGTGCTGATCTGGTCTTCCCATCCTTCATTGTCAGGCAGACAAGGGGGAGCCTCTTGACTGAACCCTTCAGGCTGAAGTTGCAAGTAGAAAGAAACTTGGACAAGTGAGTTATGTGACTCTGATTCCACATTCACTGGGTTGCCTCCCCTCCTAAGTTAAGTTCACTTGCGTTTGGAAGATTTCAGCTTGTCATTATGTGGCAGTGTGGCAGTTTTTCATATATACTTGTTTTTAAGATCACTTCTCAACCGTTTTCATTAAGTTAGTGTTGAAGAACAGCTTCACGATGCCGAGACATCGTGATGACTCGTGTGCATTTTTCTTTTGTAGGGAGATAAGCCATGCGGTGCCCGATATATCTGTTCATGGCATCTTGTCGTCAGTGCATTGTTCCCTGGATCTGAGTAAATATAAACTAATTCGTGGACTCTTGGAAAATAATCTTGGGGAGCCGATAGAAGAATTCATGCGGCCTTATGACTTACAGGACCCAAGAATACATGTGAGAGGAGTGCACTTTTGCAGTTGAAAAATCTGTCCTGAAATATTTGCATTGTGTTAACTTATAATATAGGCCAGGGGTGGGGAACCTCAGGCTCTCTGGGCCCAAATGTGGCCCTCTCAGCCACAACCCTTCACTGGCTCTGCTCCACAACCTCCTTGAATGCTTTTGCCTGGCTGGAATATGTCTGTGGACTCTGGCAATGCCTCTTGCTTCCTTGGACAGAGGATGGAGAGGGACATATGAATAAGCGTAAAAACTAACCTACGGTACAAAGGTAAAAATCACGTTTACACTTATCGTTTCACCTGCATTTTCTTCCGGCCCTGTCCACCACTGGCCGTTAGAAGGCTCTTGACTAATAAAGGACTGGGTCAGATGAAAATATTGGTTGAAGAGAGAGGAAGATTCTGAATGTTGAGGCTCTATCGAGGCATAGGAGTCACGTTGAAACACTTGTTACTGAGTGTGTAGGTGTGGAGAATTCCAGTGGACAGAGGTGTGGTGATGAGGTGGAACACAAATTGTGGGGCTGCCGTA
Source organism: Podarcis gaigeae (assembly GCF_964106915.1). Classification (NCBI taxonomy): domain Eukaryota; kingdom Metazoa; phylum Chordata; class Lepidosauria; order Squamata; family Lacertidae; genus Podarcis; species Podarcis gaigeae. The sequence continues at coordinate 24,283,199 of NC_139684.1, forward strand.
AGCAAAGACTGTGATCCTTCAACTTGGGAGTCGTTCAGAAAATGTTCTGTGCACATGGATAGGAAACTGGAATCCTTCTCTGCAACTGTTTTTGTTCATTTCTCCTTTTTAGACTGTGTTGAGTGGTGAAGTGTACACTTGTGTGTCTTTCCTAATTGACATGGTCAATGTAAGTCTGGAACTCACTAATCCTCAGGGGAAGGAAGGCTCATTAGCCAGGTACGTTTCCCCACCCTTTCGAGAGAGAGAAAAATCTTCTTTACTGCGTTTGATTTTTTTCTAACCTGGTTGTTTTTTTCTTTTTCCATTTTTCTCCATGCAAGGGATGAATGATAAAAGACAAGAGGGAGGGTTCAAATGATGAAAGTAGGGGACAATGTCGCTTCCTGTGGGTGAGGGGTGGGAATACTTTTTTGCAGAGGTTTGAAAGAGAAATGCCAGGCGGGGGCGCTTTTGAAAACCTTGAGCAAGGGGCATCAGCCTGCTTTCAAACGTCCCCTCTCTGCCCCCCTCCCAGTGGGCTTGTGTCTTGCTCGATCAAAGGAACAGCCACCCCACACCTGAGTCCATGTTTACTGTCAGGTGCAGGGCAGGTGCTAATGGCTTAATGGGCCAAATGGGAAGGAGTCCTGGAGCGCCATGTTTAGTCTGTGGGGTTGGAGGTTCCCCACCCTTACGAAGAGAGGGCAGACAGTGTGCTCAGCACGCTGAACGACGCCAAAAGGAAACTCCTCCTAAACCAGCAAGATTGTAAAGCAGGGCAAGTACAATTTAGAAGGGAATGTAACAATTTGCAATAGTGTCCATTCCAGTGTTATCAGTCCTTCACAGCTCTTAACCCTGCAGCACGTTTTGTGGCCGATGCGTCCTAGTGCTGTCACAAGGCTCTGCCCATCCTGTTTGGCTACAGCAAAACTTAAGGCAAAGCCATAATTCCTTGTTTTCATTTCCTTTTGTTAGCCAGATTGAGGCTGGCTCAGAAAATCCGGTGCCAGGGTGATCTCTGCTTACAGTAGGGAATCAGCAGCTCTGTGTGACTTAGATCTGGAGTTGCCAGGGACCTTCTGCATGCAAAGCAGTCACCCTACCATCAAATTACAACCTTTCTCCTTACCCTCCTACACTTAGCTAGGTAATAATAGCTCAGGAAGTTTCCTCACACCAACTCAAACTATTGACCCATCTAGCTTGTTGTTTTCCATACTGACCGTGTTCCAGCTCTCCATTTCCTTGTACTTAATTTTCCCACCAGCCACAACAGGTTGCATCCAATGCTAGACCCATTGAAATGAACAGCGAGCACTCATTTTGGTCCATTAATTTCAGTGGGTCTGCTCGTGAGTAAAACTCAGTTGGACACAACCCATTTCTTCTGGGGGAAGTGGAGTGCTACAACATGCAAATATGAGCAGAATATTTGGCAACTGTTTGTAAGCATTTTGTGAGGTGCTTTGTTTTGTTTGGTCTCCCTTGCTTCAAATTCCTTTAGGTTTGACTTTAAGAAGTCCAAATTGCTCTTTGAGGGTTTCTCAAACCAAACCAAATCCATCAACTTGGTTTCACATTCCATGATGGCATTTGACACGCGGTACACAGGGCAGAAGATGGCTTCGGGAATGCCAAACGTATTCAACTGTATCTTCCAGTCATCGAAGAACAGCAGTACTCAAGGAGCAATACAGATTGAGCTGCATTACAGGTAGGAGGAGCCCGAGATCACCATGCCACTGAGACCAAGATAGATGAGACAGACAGCCCAGTATTGGCTCAGGTGGAACAGGTGGCCTTCAGCTTGGTTTTCAGCCTGCAGGCTAAGGGTCACTGAGGACTTGAGCCTCTGTGTCAAGGCCACCTTTTCAGGCAAGATTTCATGGTCTCTACGGCATCACTTGGTCCATTAACATTTATAATTTAGAACATAAGAAGACCCCTGCTGGATCAGTCCAAAAGCCCATCACAGTCCAACATTCTGTTCTGAAGGTGGCGAATCAGGTGCCTTTGGGGAGCCAACAAGGGGGCTTGAAATGAAACTACTCTGACTGGATATTGGAGCACAGCTGGCAGCTAAAGAACCGATGCCAAGCTGCTGAGCTGTTTCAAGTACCGTATATACTCGAGTATAAGCCGACCTGAATATAAGCCGAGGCACCTGATTTTAGGACAAAAAACTGAGAAAACTTATTGACTCGAGTATAAGCCGGTTCACCACACCACAAACCTGGTGGTGGCGGCAGCGGAGGAGGAAGAATAAGCAGCCCGAAGGGGCTGCTTTTGGGCTGCTTGCTCCTCCGCCGCCGCCATGGGCAAAGGCAGAAGAGGAGGAAGGTGGGGCTTCCTTTTGGGCTGCTCGTTCCTCTGCCACCACTTCTGCCACTCGCAAGAGCAGGCATAGGAGCCCGGTTGGGAGAGGCATAGCACAGCAGCCTGAAAGCTGAGAGGCGGGTGGCGGTGGAGGGACGAGTGGCGAGAAAGGGCTCCTCCCTCTGCTGCCGCCTGCCTCACTCAAGTATAAGCCGTGGGTCGGCTTATATTCGAGTACATACGGTATATCCTTTTGAACCAGCGATTTCACAGCATCGATACTAGAAAAAAAGATGGATCTCAACCGTCATGTAATCAGCTTTGTTTGCTTAATACTCCCCCAAAATAATTTCAAAATGATGGATGCTCAAAAGTGGACAGTTGGGGTTGATAGAAGGTGCATAAACTTATTCATTGCTCACCTCTCTCCCCACTAGATCTACCAAGGATTCCTCCTGCTTCACAGTTGTTCTGAACAACCTCCGCGTGTTTCTCATCTTTGATTGGCTAGTGCTTGTCCACGACTTCCTGCAGACGCCCAGCGACACCAAAAAGGAGTCCAGCGCCACTCCTTCCCGACAACGCAATTACAGCAGTGAAGCTGCTGTTGTTCCCAAAGCAGTGAAGTGTGGGATAGTTACAAAGCGTTCTTCCCTTCAGGTCTCTGCCGAAAAGCAGTTGGAGGTCAAGGTAAATGTGACAGGTAAGGCAAGAACTCGGGAGGCTGGGAAGGGAAGGGCTGGGGGAAGTCAGAGGTCAAGGCTTTGCCATGGCAGCAACCCATGCTTCTATCCACATTATTTGTGCATCATTCTGTCATACAGTGGGGGGTGAGAGTGGGAGAGATGAAGCCCAGGGATAGAGCATCTACCTTACACATAGAAGGCCCCAATCTCTGGCATTTCCAGGTGGAGTTGGGAGAGTTTCCTGCCTGAAAACCCAGAGGACCACTGCCAGTCAGTGTGGACAATGCTGAGCTAGATTATACTGTCTCAGTATCAGGCACAGTTTCCTATGTTCCTGTTGCCGTCATGAACACAGAACTCAGTTTGCAGGTGGAACACCTGCAGTTTCAGACCTGAACCATTACAGTAGGGATGACTCGGGTTCAGCCTGGATAGACCTGCTTGGCAGGGTGAGGAGGGAACAGCCAGTCTGTGTTAACCCTGATTTTTCTCCCGCTTATCTGCCCATACCACACCCCATTCTAGAGTTTGCCACTATGGTTAGGGACAGTAGCTCTCGGGAGTTCTGTGTCGACACCCAGCATTCTGCGAAGTGTTGAATGTGGCTGCAAAGATGAACAGAAATCATGAGCCAAGTGTGTTATTTGGCCATTGCTGAAAATTAGCTACCTTTCTGTGATGCTTGATGGAGAGTCCCATGCATCAGAAATTTTAAAAAGCTGTTATTTACCTTAAATTTCTCATTTTGTGACATCTGACTTTCCACACTAAGCTGGAGAGAGAATGTTGACAGTACAGTGGTGCTCCGCAAGACGAACGCCTCGCAAGACGAAAAACCTGCTAGACGAAAGGGTTTTCCGTTTTGGAGGCGCTTCGCAAAACGAATTCCCCTATGGGGTTGCTTCGCAAGACAAAAAAAATCTTGCATCCCCCCGCGGTTTTTTTCTGCTTTTTTCGCCCTTTTCTTAAGCCGCTAAGCCGCTTATCAGCTGTTCCGCTGATAAGCCGCTTAACAGCTGATCGCTGGAAGCCGCTTGACAGCTGTAGCGCTAATCCGCTAAGCTGTCAATGGGCTTGCTTCGCAAGACGAAAAAACCGCTAGACGAAGAGAATCACGGAACGAATTCTTTTCGTCTAGCGAGGCACCACTGTATCCAAAACCCATTAACCAACAGTAGAAATGCTTGTCACGTTTCCCTTCAGATACTGAATTTGTGGTGGTCGAAGACATGTCCTGTGTGGATACCAATGCAATTATTCTGAAGGGGACCACGGTTCTCACATACAAACCCAAACTAGTGGATCGCCCTTTCTCAGGCAGTTTGTCTGGCATTGAGGTAAGAGTGCATCTCTCCTGCTGCCTGATGCAATTCTAGCAGGTGATGATGTTATTTTTTGGGGGTGGAGGAAGCTTGCCTGTCATCCTAATGCAGGGGTTCCCAAACTCTGGTCCGCAGGGGTTCCCAAATTGTGGTCAGGTGGTCCGCAGCATGTCAGCATTAAATATCCATATAGATCTTCAATTGTATTTTGTTGCTTCTTGCATTTCTTATATTGTATTTTATTGCACTGCAACTTAAACCCTATGGAGTGTGAATTGTAATGCTATGAAAGACAAAAAATTAAAGAAGCGATAAAAGCACAATTAAAAATCAGACAGCATCTAGGGCAGCACATCAAAATTTCTACAGCAGGCAAGAAAAAGAATGAAGCTGTCTCCTAAAGTGTATCATAAGAGCTTTAAATAATCTAATAGGGTAGAATCCAGCAGATGCATAAAAGCTGTATCTCACCATAACTTGGACCAGCCTTCGAAAATCCACTGCCTTGCCCCCCCCCCCCCGCAGCATATTTTGGGTATCACAAGGTGTGGGGAGGGAGAAAATTGTGTTGGCGGAGGACCACAAACATAGTGCTTGATCTCTGTTCCGTGTCACCTAGGTTTTTTCATGCCGACTGGGAAATGAGCAGGAAACGGCACTCTCCATCATCGACCCTGTACTAATTCAAGTTGAACTTGTGGGGAACTCTTCATATCCAAGCGGCTCAGGATTGTTGGATGCCTTCAACAGTGAAGACTTCCCGCCTGTTTTAGAGGTAAGGCTCTAAATCAGCCTGTGGTGGCTGGGGTTGATGGAAATTGCCTCCCCAAACATCTGGATGGGGGCAGGCTTCTCTAAATGACCGTGTTCAGCATTCTCAAATATACGTGCAAGCTACCCTGCAAAGGGTGTTGTAATTGCTTTCCTTGGAAGTGTCATAATAACATGTAAAACGACTGAGTGAGTTGGGTGTTGGTTGTGTTAAGTTTAGCCTGGAGAAGGGAATTCTGAGAAGTGATATGAGAGCCATCTTCAAATATCTGAAGGGCTGTCACTTAAAAGATGGAGCAAGCTTGTTTTTTGCTGCTCCAGAGGGTAGGTCCCGAACCAGTGGATTCAAATAGCAAGGAAGGAGATTCCGACTAAACATTAGAAGGACTTTCTGACAGCAAGAACAGCTTGACAGTGGAACGGGCTGCCTTGAAAGCTGGTGGGCTTTCCTTCCTTGGAGATTTTTAAGGAGAGGTTGGATGGCCATCTGTAAGGGATTATTCAGCTGCGATTCCTGAATCGCAGCCAGTTGGACTACCGGTAGATGACAGCTGCAGTCCCCTCCAACTCTACAATTCTATGAAACCTTACTTTAAACAAAAATAAGCTATATAGCTGCTTGTACAGATGTGCCTTTTTGGAACAAAGATGTGTCCTAGGACACCGGGGGGGGGGGGGGATATTGTACTTCTTGGAACAAGGGGTTGGATTCAGACAGCAGTAAACAGATCCTAATCCGAAATTTATATGTGACTTTTTTGCCAATTTACTTCGCTTCACAGGGCAGATATTTTCCCCATTTTCTTCCTTGGTATAAATGGATTATTTCAACACTGGGATGGGGATCCTGTGGTCTCCTAGGGGTTGCTCATTTCATCCCTGACCATTTGTCATGCTGAATGGGGCTTCTGGAGTTGCAGCCCAACAACATCTGGAGTGCTACATCTGGAGTCCCCATTTCTGCTTTAAACTCCATCATTTGATAGAAAGTTCATGGCTCCAGTTCTGAGAGATTTGTAACATTTAACACCTGTCTTTGTGTTTTAGATTCTGATTTAATTTTAAACCAGGTTGTTTTAAAAGAGAAACATAGAGTTTTTTGGGTTTTTTAATGGTTTAATTAACAGGGTCAAGTAATTTTTTTGCTTTTGTTTTTAGTCCACTTCTATATTCTGTAGACATTCCCACTTGCTAATTTCTCTTTGCCGCTGTTTCTAATTTTTATTTAGATTCAGTTACAAGCATTGGATATCAGGCTGTCTTACAATGATGTCCAGCTGTTTCTGGCCATTGCAAAATCCATTCCTGGTCAGACCAGCAACGCTGTGCCAGACCCGGCTGCTGCTTCAGATGCCAGGGCCACAGCTTCTCCTTCTCCTGCTGCTTCCTCTTGGGTAAATGAGATCCCAGGACTGGTGTCAGAAACCATAGAAACGTACAAGCACACTTTGGATCCCGTTCTTGGTATGAATGCATTTTTTTAAGCTAAACTTGTGTTACTTTCGCCTTAAGTCATCCATTGCTGAGGTCATTCATAAGATTTAGCATGACATATGTGGGTAGTTTGATTAATTCGTTTAACTAAAATATACAAATGAAAATAATAAATGATACAATAAAAAGGAGATTGTCTGAATGTGATCACAATCGTATCGCTTGCTTATCTGCCTCCCCGCAAAAAAATCCTTTATTAATTACATTTTTCAATGCTTGGTACAGATATGACATCCAGTGTCATATACTCTCATATTTCTTGCCTTTCAGTGAGCAAACATACCAGGAAGTCCATCCATGTTGTCATCTAAACCAGGAAACCATGGTTAACAGCTTGGGAATAATTTCCTGCTTAATAACCACAGATTCCTGGTTCAGCTGACACAGGAATGGAAGACTTCCTGATTTGCTTGCCTGCTTGCAGCCAAAAAGCGCATTCCTATCTTAACTTAAGCAAAGATGGCAATCGGAACTCAGCCAGTATGACAGCTTATATATTATATAAGTTGGGATGTGGCTTCATAATGACAGCAGTATATCTACAGTCTTACTCTGGTTGACTTGTCCCCAACCTTGCTAATTGTGTTAACTGTTTATGCTACACTGATAATACTACTTTTCTTGAAAATAGAATTGTTCCTTGTGTTTTGCAAATGACCGCTTCCGTAAAATATTTTGGAGGGGAAACAGCAGGAAGTGAATATGTGTTCAGGCCTTAATAGCAACTTACTATTTAATTGCAGAGTTGCAGCTGGCCCGACTGCAGGAACTGGGGTTTAGCCTAGATGACTGCCGCAAAGCTCTATTGGTATGCCAAGGTATGGTTATTTTTGTGTGACTTGCAGATGTTATAAAATCATCCTTATAATAGTTTTCCGCACCAAAACAGGAGTGCATTCCACCCTTTGCAGGTGGACAATATTGTTGGTCCACAACTTTTTCCCCCTCATCTCTCCCCCTCCCCTGACCCTCAGTGCCATAACATTGATTGTCCTTACCCCGTTTTTGTGAAGATGTGATTTTCAACTAGAGGGGTGGACCTGCTACCAGGCCATGGCCTGATCTTAGAAGGCCTGCAGCAGCACTACCACCATACAAAAGTGCACTTTTGTGTTAAAGGTTGGAATAAGTTGAAGACTACCAATATAAATCGTTCTTATCAGTTTATTATTATGTATTATTACTTATTGAATTGATATACCGCCCTATACCCAGAGGTCTATAACCTTCCTCCTAGACCATCCAAATAAATTAAACAGTCAGGATGGCAATAAAGCTGCTTTGGTGGGGAAAGAGGTATGGCCCTTCTTGGCAAGGGGTTTTTGGCTGCTCAAAGCATGATTTTATTCCTTCTGGCTACGTATATAGGCATGGAGGGAGTTTCTTTGGCCTTGGGTGTGCTTAAGGGATAGTAAAGGAAATGTGTTTCCAATTAGATTGATAGATAATATTAACCTGGTGGCACTTTGAAGGCTTCTGTTTTTATTTTATTTTTAGCTCAACCCAGGCGCTGTGGGTTAAACCACACAGCCTAGGACTTGCCGATCAGAAGGTCGGCAGTTCGAATCCCCGCGATGGGGTGAGCTCCCGTTGCTCGGTCCCTGCTCCTGCCAACCTAGCAGTTTGAAAGCACATCAAAGTGCAAGTAGATAAATACCTTCCTCTGGCGGGAAGGTAAACGGCGTTTCCGTGTGCTGCTCTGGTTTGCCAGAAGCGGCTTAGTCATGCTGGCCAAATGACGCGGAAGCTGTACGCCGGCTCCCTCGGCCAATAAAGCGAGATGAGCGTCACAACCCCAGAGTCGGCCACGACTGGATCTAATGGTCAGGGGTCCCTTTACCTTTACCTAATGTTTTCAGGTACAAAGGGACAAGCCTGCATTATTGGGACAGAAGCAGTTTTCTTTTGACATCCTTCCTGCTTTGCATTGCTTAGTAAGTGTCTGATTGTTTGCTTGTTGTGCACTCAGGTCAGCTGAAGAAAGCAGCAAGTTGGTTGTTCAAGAACGCCGAGCCTTTGAAGTGTGCACCGTTGGATTCCAGCCACCGTGATATCCAGGGCCCCATGGCTCTGCGCTTAATCTCTGGAGTAGAAATTAAAGCAGACAGCATCTGCATTTGCTTTATCGACGACTGCATGGACTGTGATGTTCCCTTAGCCGAGCTAACCTTTTCACGTAAATATTCCCACTTTATTTGCAGCCGTTGCTGCAGAGTTTCCTGGTTGTCACATGGCTTGCATTTCAGTTCATTGAGGCTGGGGAATCTTGGAGTGATGAGGGCATTTTAAGGTTCTTGGAAATCCATCCTGTAATCTCTTCTCTTGGGAAGTTAGCCACATAAGCTTCAGTCAACGCTCAATGCTGGTCAGGGTATGTAGAATTGCAAGTTTGTAAGAACCTGAGGATCAGCCCTTGTACAGCAAGGTGGGCTTTTGGAATAATGCCTAGCATTAATCAGAATTTACCCAGCATCTTCCTCCATTAACAGGGAAAGAAAAGCATGCCCCGGGTGTTAAGTGCCTTTAAGAGGAAGAGTGAGTTTAGGAAGGCAACACCTGAGACTTCAAGCAGGGTTGCTGGGCTACATACCAGTCTCCACAAAACCAATGAATCCATCAGTCTCAACCCACTGTTAATATCAAGCAGGTCTGCCAGTAAAGCATTTTGAGTACTAGAGGAGAAAGAAAGGAGAGGTGGAGTCTCAAAAGAGCAAAAAACTGAAAAGGAGCAATTAATGGCCCAACGCATTTCTGAAGATACTCAAAGTTAATTAGGCTTGTTTGTTTACAGTTCATGGGTATAGGACACAATGCTGTACCTCTAAGTACTCCAAGGAAGAATATCTTGGAAACGTGATGCCATTTAATTTGCCTTTGTTTTGCACCTTTGAGAGCCCCCCTCTTCTCCTCCCACTTGGGATCCAGCTTTTGTTACAACTACTTCTGATGCTTCATTGTGGTTTAAAAAGAAAAAAAGTGACAAGGGTGTGTGTGTATGTGTCGTTTTGTGTGGGTTAAATGCGTACCTGGATAGAGTCCTTTAGAGCACTCTCTCACAAAGTGATGAACTAAAAAATGTTTGTTAACTATGGACTGAGGCTGGGAGGGGATATGATTTATTTATTTTTAAATGGTTGAAAAGTTGCTCATCAATTTTTGTATAAATGGTTTAATTTCAGACCTGAATTTTCTCCAGCATCTAAGAGCCAGCCCTGAAGGTTATGCGAATTTTACACTCTCGGGAGATTACTATAACCGCGAGCTTTCGGGTAAGAAGGGTGGGGGAGCTTTGTGACCAAATGTGGCTCTTCAAGCCCCTCTGTCTGGCCCTCAGGGTTTTCCTGTGGCGGTCGTCACCTACTGACCCTGCTTGCGCGTTTTTGTCTGGCTGGAATATGTCCTTGGACTCCGATAACGCCTCTTGTTTGCCTGGATGGAGGGCAGAGAGGTGTGTGTAGCCTACTGTGCAGAGATAATATTTACATTCATTGCTCAATACGTTTTGACTCTGGCCTCATCCACCACTGCCATTGTGGCCCCCTGGAAAGTCGCACAAAAGGAAACATGACTCTCAGGCTAAAAAGGGTTTGCCACCCTTGAGGATAAGTGTTTGTGTATTCCCAGCATTTGGCACTCAGAAAGATGCTGCTTTAGCCACCATGGCTAGCAGCCATTTACCTGAGTTCACTGTACATCTGACAATACTCATTTTTAAAAAAGAAAAAAAGACCTGTTTCTGTTTTTATGCTACCTGAGAAGCAGGTAGTTAGACTGGGGTACTTTTGCTTGCATTTGAAGCTGCAGTTACTCCAATAAAGCATAATAACATAAAACACACTGCAGCATGTGTGAAACTGGTATGACTGGCATTCAAAATCCGTGTTTTAACCCACCGTGATGATTGGTCTGTTTTCCTCTGTTTCTCCCAGGCTGGGAGCCTTTTATTGAGCCCTGGCCATGCTCTGTGTCCTGGCAGCAGCAGTTAGCCAGCCGCCTCCACCCTTCCCGGTTGAAGCTGGAAGTGAAAGCAAAGCATCGTTTGGACATCAACATAACTACTGTGTTAATCGGTATGTCAGGCCTGTGGAGTAGTAAACCCACTGAATTTAACCAGCCTAAGTTAGTCTTGCCCATCAATTTCAGTGGGTCTGTTATCAGTAGGACTAGCATTGGCTGCAACCCTTGGCTTTGTTTGCATCTTTCTCTAGGCCTAATTTTTTTGGGGGAAAGGAACTCTGCAGGCACCAGAGAAGTCATTGGTTGTGCAATTTTTTAAGCTTCAATCTGACCTGTGCTATATTTTCTTTTCCTTCTTCTTCTGTTTCTCTGTCTGTCTCTAGAGCAGTATGCCAGCACCAAGCAATCATGGATGGCAGATTATTGCAAGCAGGAGAAGGAAGTAGAGGAAGTTGAATCTGAAGACTGGATGGGCTCTTCAGTTGACCCTCCATCCTTCGGACAAGGTATGACTTTTACTCCATTACAGTGGGCTTTTTTTTTTTTTAGCTTGTGATTGCACATGCTGCACTGTAGCTATAGAATGAGACTGTCATAATATTGCTCTTAGTAGAATGCTTAGGGCACTGCCTTTAGAGTTCTCCCCACTCTGCTTTATTCCTCTCCGATAATTTGCTGTTGGCAATTCGGCTTCAAACTGAGCGCTTGTTACCGCCTGTCTGTAACTTCTATGTGCATAATACTCTATTACACAAAAGGTCTGTTGGTAGTGTAACCAGGCCACGGAGCCCTTTTCTGGCTCACTTTATTTCATGTTTACACCCTACTCTCAGTGGACATCCACACCAACACCCTTTCAGCCTCCTGCGTGGCCTCAAGCCCAACTTCCCAATGTTTGTCCCAAGCTCCTACCTGCACTGCCAACCAGTCCCAATCTCTTAACCAGGATCCTGGCTCTTGCATGACCTTCCTTCCCACTCTCCTAGTTGTTTGGGCACAAGCCCCACTCAGATTGAGAAGACTGTGAATGGGCGCTGAAGCAACTTCTAAACACTAGATCTGCCCGTCCTCACTCCTTTGCCTCGGGACTGCTTCCCAGTCAGATGCCTCTGGTCTTACATCCCACGTGGTATTAACAACTCTGAGAGAGAGTGACTGAGATGGTAGGAGCGTCCTTGATACCCAAGGGGAAATACTGCATTGTGGCCTCTGTTAAAACCTTTGATCTCTGTCTTTTAAAAAGAAATAAATGATTTCTTCGATACAAAACCCTGAAAATAAAACGACGATATCAAGCTTTCTTTTGCACCTACTTTCCCCCAGTATCACTATATTTTTGTTGTGGTATTTCACACCCCCATTGGCCTGGTTCACATGCAGCGCTAAACCATGGTTTAATTTGATTGTCCAAAGCTGGCCTAGCATCTTAACCATGGCTTATTAACCACAGGTCAGCCACACCCATGATGGTTCATTTTTCATGGTTTACATTAACCATGGCTTGGTGTTGCATGTAAACCAGCTCAAAGACAGGGGCTCTTTCTCTGGCCGTGTGGTACCCTTTCTGCTCATAACCTTCCCTCCTTTGGGTATGTGCAACAATCTTGCCTGTATATCTGCATTTTCCCCTTCCTTGCTAATGTTGTCTTTCCTGTCTGCCAGGCCTTCCTCTTGTCTACCTTAGAACTAGGAGTACAGCCAGTCTGACTAACCTAGAGCACCAGATGTATGCTAGAGGTACTGTATTGCAAAGTTGAGATGCTTTGCTCTTTCCCAGAAATGTCTTGTATAGCAGATAGTTGTTGCTTCTGTGTCACTTGTCAAAAGGAGCCAATGCGATCTGTTAAATTGCTTGCGGTGTTGCATAATTAAATCCTACTGGACATTGGGATATGTGTTGATCAAACTCAAATATGAACATTGTTTTTATCAAAGCTGGCCAGGCTTTATTGAGCTCCTGTGGAAACGCCCAGTTGGGTTTCTCACGTCCTTCTCTTCAAATGGTGTAAATAAATCAAAAACTAAGCATCCACTTACTGGAAATGCCATTTCTGGTGAACTTACTTCACACGTTGGTGTGTTAGGGGTAAAATTAAGGTTGCTGTGGAATCCAGGGCCTGAGAAGAAAGGTGCAGTCCTTGAGTTCCCAGCAGTTTCTCCTAGTGTGTAGGCTCAGTAGATGTTTCAGTCAGATTCCCTCTGGACAGACAGTTGTCCGGGGTGAGCTCCCATTGCTCAGTCCCTGCTCCTGCCCACCTAGCAGTTCGAAAGCACGTCAAAGTGCAAGTAGATAAATAGGTACCGCTCCGGGGGGAAGGTAAACGGCGTGTCTGTGCGCTGCTCTGGTTCACCAGAAGCGGCTAAGTCATGCTGGCCACATGACCCGGAAGCTTTCTGCGGACAAACGCCGGCTCCCTTGGCCAATAAAGCGAGATGAGCGCCGCAACCCCAAAGTCGGTCACGACTGGACCTAATGGTCAGGGGTCCCTTTACCTTTTAAATGAACATTCATGGCCTTTCCCAGCAAAAATTCACAGACTTACAAACTTAGAAACAAAGTAAGGGAAAGTTTATGAGTGAAGGACCACCCTGTATGTATTGGTCCTAAAGTTGAGCTCTGCTTTCATACCTTTTAATCTCGCCGCTAATGGCTATTCATTTCTCATCTTATAACTATTAGTATCTGTGCAAAACCTAACAATACGTTTGTTTAATGATTGGGTAAACTTTAAAAGGCTAAAAATCCTTAAGACATGAAAACACTGTTTTGATTCTATCTTAACTTCTGAGCTATAGCTCTCTGATGTCTCTGCAGAAAGTTCTCTTAAAGCTAACTCTGCACCTATACCTCCTCTATCACAAAAATGCAAACTCACAAAATATTCTTAAGTAAATTTCCACTCAGGCTTCCCAAACTAATATATAACAACTCAAAGGCTGGCCCCATTTTGAGTGAAATGGGGTTTGTATCCTACCTTTTTCACTAGCTGCCCTCCCCCCCCCCCTCTTTACCCAAGCAAAAAAGAAAAAAAACATCATTCTCCCCCGCATGGTGTTGTGCAGCAGGCAAGGATGCCAGGCTTCTCCTTAACTAGAAGCAATGCAGAACACACTATTTGCAGTGTTTCAGGCAAATGAACAATCTAATCCAGCTCACTGGGAATTATTTGGAGAGGGTGATCTCTAGCCCAGTATTTGAAAATTTGGGAGAAGGCTGTATTCAGCTGGTCAAGCTAGGAACTCTGCCCGTAGCTGGAGCAGCGTCTGATCCCAGCAAGAGAAGAATAAGCCCTGCAGGTCAGTACCCATAGCTTCCTAACTTCTTTTCCCTCCTTCCCTCACAGCTGAAATGAAGACGCCAAAACGCAGGCAGCCTTTTGTGCCATTTGCCCTGCGAAATCACACGGGTTGCACTCTGTGGTTTGCCACTTTGACAACAACACCGACCCGGTAAGGAATTGGGGATGGGGAGGAGGTGAATGCAGAGCTTGATTTGGTTGGTTGGTTTGTTTTTAAAATGTTTTTATTAATGAATTCCACATAGCAAATTATCAAAACATATCATATTCATTATTTCCCCCCTTCCCCCCTTCAAACCCTCCCTCCCCCCCTCCGAGACTTCCCTCAGCTCCTCTCTCTGATTTCTCAGCACATATTATTCTCTGCATGTTGTAAAATTATACATATTCTTACACTATCTATCTACCATGTTAACGCCTATTAAATTTGTGTATGCTTATTCAAAACCTGCCAAGGAGTCCCAATTCACTTTGTTGCCTTTTAGATAAGTTGTAAAAAGCTCCCATTCTTCCTTAAAGTCCCGCAATTGGTATGTTGCTTTGGTTTGTTTTTAAAGTGTGTGCACACACACACTCCCCAAACCTAGAGGTTGGAAGGATTCATTTTCTGGAAGCAGACTGGCAGATTTGTTCGGAGAAATTCCCACCCCCACCCCGCCGCCCCAAATTGTTGTGTCATGAAAACACAAGGTGAAAGCAAGTTTATATGTTTGTCTGTGTAGGATAGACACTGAAGACTTTGAAGTTGGCAAAGCAAGGTCCACACAAAAACTGACAGTCTGGTATGACTTTTGCTTTTAGTGCTGCTCTCTCTCACAGCGGAAGCCCAGGAGTCATCCCGGAGGAAAACGGATCATTTCTGGATGGCACGCATAAAGTCAGCAAGTGGCGAGAAGTTCTTACTGGTGAAGAGGTTCCCTTTGCATTTGAAGCCAAAGGGAAACAGCGACACAGGTGAAACATACTGAAACCACATTGTGATTATCCACTTGCATTTTGATGCTTCAGCTCTTGGAGAAGGTAACCTTTAACTGGAATTTCTATGGCCCTTTAGTGGATCAACTGCAAGCTCCAGTGCACTGCATGCAGCAAGTTCCAGGATATGTTGCAGCAGCTCCCAGTAAGGCTGAGATCCCCTATCTGAAAGCCTGGAGAGCCATGGCTAAATGTGGACAAGGTGCAGGGAACTGTTGACCTTCCACATGTTGTTGGATTCCAGCTCCCATCATCCCCATCTAGCATAGCATAGCATAGGTCAGAGATAAAGAGAGTTGTTGTCCAGCAACATCTGGCAGGCCAGAGGTTCACTATCCCTGGTTGAGGCAGTCCAGAGGTTCGTAGATCAGTGGTCTGACTCTGTATAAGGCAGCTTCATATGACCCAATAGTGTTGTGCTAGTGAAATTCAACTG
Source organism: Podarcis gaigeae (assembly GCF_964106915.1). Taxonomy (NCBI): domain Eukaryota; kingdom Metazoa; phylum Chordata; class Lepidosauria; order Squamata; family Lacertidae; genus Podarcis; species Podarcis gaigeae. The sequence goes on from NC_139684.1 coordinate 24,298,440, forward strand.
GTCCTTTAACCGGGAAGCATTTAGTTTTGCTGTCAAGAGATAATGCTCTTTTATTTTATTTTTTTGCAACAAGGTGAATCTGGAAACTCTTCACTGTTCCTTTGGTCTTAATGTTAATCTGCTTTATTTTAAAACAGGCACACACACGACCTAAGAATTCACCAGCTGCAAGTGAGAGTAAATGGCTGGGAACAAGTCAGTCCAGTGTCAGTAGACAAAGTAGGAATATTTTTCCGGTATGCAGCTCCTGATAAGAGCACATCTTCCTCTACTGTAAGTCCTGATGCTTCCTTCCTTCCTTCCTTCCTTCCTTCCTTCCTTCCTTCCTACCTTCCTACCTTCCTTCCTCCCCCCCCCCCCCATTTTAGTAATTGATGCTGTTTGGCTGTTCCCTTCCCTCAACTTCCTTTCCCCAGCTGTATCAAAGTAGGTCTGTGCATTGATAAAAGACTACCAAAAAAAGCAAGTGGAAAATAAGGCTGTCAATAGCCGCTAGTATGATTGAGTTTCTCCTTTGCCCCCATGGACAGATTCTGAATGCTAGCTGCTGGAAACTGCAGGAGGGGAGAGTTATCTTGTGCTCGAGTCCTGCTTACAGGTTTCCCATGGGCATCAGGCTGGCCACCATGAAAAGAGTATGCTGAACTAGATGACCCATTGGCCTAATCCAGCAGGCTCTTCTCATGTTCTTATGTGTATTAGAAAGGCATGTGCATGGGACGCGGGTGGCGCTGTGGTCTAAACCACTGAGCCTCTTGGGCTTGCTGATCAGAAGGTTGGCGGTTCGAATCCCCACAACAGGTTGAGCTCCAGTTGCTCTTTCCCAGCTCCTGCCAGCCTAGCAGTTCGAAAGCGCACCAGTGCAAGTAGATAAATAGGTACCGCTGCAGCGGGAAGGTAAACAGCGTTTCCGTGCACTCTGGATTCTGTCACGGTGTTCCGTTGCACCAGAAGTAGTTTAGTCATGCTAGCCACATGACCTGGAAAACTAACTGTGGACAAACGCTGGCTCCCTCAGCCTGAAAGTGAGATGATCTCTGCAACCCCCTAGTCACCTTTGACTGGACTTAACCGTCCAAGGGTCCTTTACCTTTTACCTTTACCTAGAAAGGCATGGCATACATTTGTAAGCTGCACAGAGATTTTACCACAGTCAAGCAGTGTATAATTGTTGCTGGATAATTAAATAGATTTTAAAAATATTACCGTATTTTTCACCCTATAGGACACACTTTTTCCCCTCCAAAAATGAAGGGGAAATGTGTGTGCGTCCTATGGGGCGAATGCAGGTTTTCGCTGCGCTCAGCACACCCCAGGCTTCGGGCTTCGTGCAGCTCTCTGCTAGCCGTAGGAGAGCTGCGCGAAGTTGCGCACCTCTCCCACGGCTTGCGGATAGCAGCCTGTTCTGGGGGCTGGGGGCGGGGGAAGCTCGGGCCTCCCCTGCCCCAGCCCCACACCTGGGGGAAAAATATTTTTCCCCCTTTATTTCCCCCCCCCAATAAACTAGGTACATCCTATGGGCCGGTGCGTCCTATGGGGCGAAAAATACGATTTATATACATGGACACTGTTTGTACAAGGTCCTCTCAAACTGCTACCAGCCTGTTTATCATCATAAGTGAGCCAATGTGCTCCAGGGACTTTGTTGTCCTCTGCAAAGATGACAACTGTGGCTAAAAGCCAGATGTCTGCCTTAAAACTGCACTGTTGTTGTTGGCTTCTGTCTGTCTCCAGATGCAATGTGTGGCATATCACTTGAGGGTAATTGTTCCGTTATCCTTTGAAGGAATATCTGACCGACATCTGTAGCCACTGCAGGGGACAAAGGAAGGGCAAAACATGGCTGAGAAACTTAGAACAGCTTTTCTCAAACTTGGCACCTTCCAGATGTTGTTGGACTCCACCATCCCTGAGCATTGGTCATGCTTGTTGGGGCTGGTGGGAGTTGGAGTCCAGCAACAGCTACAGGGGCACCAGGTTGAGAAAGATGGTCTAGAACCTTTGGGCTTAGACTTTGGGGACAAGTTTCCATCAGTGAAGTGGAATCAAAATGGGCTGTTAGCATAACTGGAGGTTTCTGGCTTTGGGAAACAGAGAGAGGGTGGCGTGAGCGTTTCACTAGCGATTCAAATATGAATTAAATCATTTACAGTGGTGCCTCGCAAGACGAAATTAATTCGTTCCGCAAGTCTTTTCGTCTTGCGTGTTTTTCGTCTTGCGAAGCACGGTTTCCCATAGGAATGCATTGAAAATCAATCAATGCGTTCCTATGGAAACCACCTTCAGACCAGGTCCGGGGACAATCTATCCCCCGACCTCTTCTGAAGGCCGGCGGGGGGCGAAAGTCTTTGCTTCCACCCCGCCTGCCTTCCCGGGACAGCGGAGACTTCTCCGCTGTCCCGGGCGATCTTAAAATGCTGGCAGGCGGTAGCGCTGCCGCCCACCAGCATTTTAAAATCGCCCCGGGACAGCGGATGACTTCTCTGCTGTCCCGGGGCGATTTTAAAGCCCCCGGGAAGGCAGGCGGGGGGGAGGAAAGACTTTCGCCCCCCGCCTGCCTTCAGAAGAGGTCCTGGACCTCTTCTGAAGGCCAGCGGGGGGCGAAAGTCTTTGCTCCCCCCGCCTGCCTTCAAAAGCCGTCCGGGATAGCGGAGAATCACAGCGCGTTTCTCCGCTCTCCCGGGAAGGCAGGCAGGGGTGAGCAAAGACTTTCATCCCCCGCCGGCCTTCAGAAGAGGTCCAGGACCTCTTCTGAAGGCCGGCGGGGGGCAAAAGTTTTTGCTCCCCCCTGTCTGCCTTCAAAAGCCGTCCGGGATAGCGGGAAGCGCTTCCTTGCTATCCCGGACCGCTTTTAAAATGCTGGCGGTGGGGAGCACCTTTCGGCCCCCGCCGGCCTTCCTGGACCTCTTCTGAAGGCCGGAGGGGGGGGGAAAGGCTTTGCTCCCCACCGCCAGCATTTAAAAGAGGTCCCCGGAGATTTCCCTATGGGCCTTCTTCTTGCGAAGCAAGCCCATAGGGAAAAGCGTCTAGCGAAGTGACGCAAAAACCGAAAAACCCTTTCGTCTTGTGGGTTTTTCGTCTTGCGAGGTATTCGTCTTGCGGGGCACCACTGTACTTGGAATTCTTGCCATTATATATCCATTACTTGGGATTTATTTTTGCAAACGTGAAAATGGCATGGGCAGTTACACTTTGCTGGAGGGATTATTCTCACTGTAGTTCTGACACCTTTCTGGCAATGGACATATTTCTTGAAAGGCGGAAGGAAAAAGACGCTCCCCTTTCATTTGCTAACCTCCCCAGCCCTTTCTACGGGTTGCTCTTTGTCTGCTGTCTATCAGAGAAATACCATCCTCTGTGAAGAGCTGGCAAGCTTCCTAATGGCTGTTTTTGGCTTTACTTTTTCTTTCCTAGGTTGGCAGCCCAATTAGCAGAACAAACATCATACATCCACATGTTTATGTGAGTAGCGAATTCTCCCTTGAGCTTTGTGGTATGTACGATATACATTAAGAGGGGCATTCTTCTGAGGCATTGGGATGAATCTCATTTCATTTGAGTATCAAAGTTGTTTGGCAAAGCAGATACAGAAGAAAGAGTCACAGCACCTGACATCGTGCTTAGAGTGGATATAGCAATGACTGCATTTCGCTTACCTCTTCACATCTTAGTTGTATTGTAGGTTTTCTCTCCCCTTTTGACACTTTTAATAACTGTTGGCATTAAAAATCTCTGGACATTCAAGCAGAACATTAATGGCCGCATCTATAAAAGGATGTTTAAGCAGGCAGGGGGAGGGGTGTGTGTGTGTGTGTAAAAGTGGCCATGGGTGCAAGACAATGTAAGGATTTTTTTAAAAAAAGAAAAAAGTAAATCCTTCAGAATTCCAACATGTATGCTTGGGTAAATAAAGCAGACATTTAAATCTAGCAGAAAATTAGTATTTTATATTTCTTATAGGCCTACGCCCCCACAAAACAATGTACAAACAAGAGCAAGGCAAAATATAATGCTCTAATAGCCGCATTAGCCAAACATAGGGCATTATTTCAGAAGCGGCTTTGTAACTCCCAAGCTAATTGTGATCTCAGTTTAATGCAGGATTGAAGAGGAAGGTTTTCAGGGCTCATATAAATGCTCATACAAGTCAATATGAAAGGAGTTCCAAAGGTCTTGGGACCCCCACTGATAAGCCCTGTATTTTTGCAGTTTTCTTCATTGCCTCCAGTCCGAGTAGTATTTGCAGTCACCATGGAAGGCAGCGCTCGGAAGGTAATAACTGTCCGTTCAGCCTTGATTGTGAAAAACAAACTGGAGACGCCTATGGAACTCAGGCTAGACAGCCCTTCAGCACCAGACAGTAAGTGTGTGTCTTCATTTTTTAAGGTCCTGCAGAACTGCAGTGTCTGAGGCAGGATGCTTTCCTTTTGTGGATTCTTAATATTACCAGTGGTGTAAGATAGCCATGCTTAAGGAATTCTTCTTTCAGCCCCCAATAGAGATCATTGGTAGAGCATCATCTGCTTTGCATGCAGAAGGTCCTACATTCAATCCCTGGCTTCTTTGGGTAGGAGTGAGGCTGTCCCCCGTCTGAAACCCTGGGAAGCTCCTATCACTCAAGCATGGATAGTACTGAGCCATTAACCTGACTCCGTGGAAGGCAGGTTCCTATTCCTGCTTACACCCCACATAGACACCTGAGTGCTGCAAGCCTGTGTACCTTGCAGTATGCTCCATTAAGTATAGTGGGACGTGCATGTGTAGAACTGCACTGTTGAAGACTTAACGTACTGTAGCTTCAGTCTTTGTGGGCCAAAAGCATGAACTGTAGCCTTCCATTCTCTCTCTCTCTCTCTCTCTCTCTCTCACACACACACACACACACACACACCGACATGCCCTTAGATAAAGACAGAAAAGCAAAGGGGGGTAGGAGGAATCTGAGATACTGTGATACAAATTGAGGCCAAAAGGCCCAGCAGTGTAAGAGAAAGGCGAGGCCCATGACAGTTCAGAGCAAAGGTTCTCCTTTGAAGGGTGAATGTAAAAAGAGCTCTGCTAAGTCAGGCCAAAGGCCCAGATAGTCCAGCATCCTGTCCTCACAGGCCAGATGCCATATGTTTCTGGAAAGCCTGCAAGCAGGACCTGAGGGCATCAGCCTTCTCCCCTTTGTGATTCCTTCAGCTAGTATTGAGAGGCATGCTAATTCTGACAGCAGAAGGGAGAGAGCATAGTCGCCGTGACCAGCAGCCATTGATAGGCTTCTCCTCCATGAATTTGTTTAATCCTCTTTTAAAGCCATCCAATCTGGCGGCCATCACTGCCTCTTGCAGGAGCAGATTGGTCATTTCAACCATGTGCTCTGCACTTTTGTCTGTCCTGAAACTGATGTATTGCAAGCAGATTTTGCATTTCTCATTTGGTTGCAGAGCCTGTAGTGCTGCCTTCGGTCATGCCGGGGGATTCCTTTGCTATTCCCCTGCATCTGACATCCTGGCGACTTCAGGCCAGGCCGAAGGGGATGGGAGTTTTCTTCTGCAAGTCTCCGATCCACTGGACAAATGTGCAGAAGACCTCGGAGGTCAGCAGCAGCAAACGAGAGTGCCATGCGATGGAGTCTGAAAACAGCCGTTTCTTCAGGTGACTTGGGTCTTGGGGAAACTGCACTGTTTGCTTCTCCTGTTCCTAATAGAAACAGTGTTGTATGCTGGCAGAGGCTATAGAGAAATGAAGAAAAGGAAGTATTTAGAAAACAACATGGCCGAGATGTTTTGTATTTGAGATCTGTCCATTTTGCTCCAAGGGTAGTGAAAAGAAACCATCACATGGGAGGGAGAAATATGGACAGGCTACCATTTGATGGCAGCTGAGTACCTGGCTGTGCTACCTAATTTGTGTCGTTAACCCTGCGACTTTTCTGCTTTTTTTACAAAAAGAAACACAGCATTGCGTAAAACAGCAAACCAAACAACACAATGAATAGAATTGTTGCTACAGGCAGCTTCTCCTAAAATGGGCTGCATTGACCTGCTGCCTGAAGTCCAGCCTTGAGCTTCTTTAGGAGAAGGAGTTCAAAAAAATGGTACCACCTCAGAGATGCCCCACAGCACTCCGGAGAGTGGGGAAAACATATAAAAGCATTTCTTCAAAAGGCAACGTCCGTGACTCATACGTATCTTGCCTTTCCCTTATAGGTTTTGTGTCGCCATAAAGAAAGAGAATTACCCAGATTACATGCCCTCCAACATCTTTTCTGACAGTGCTAAGCAGATTTTCAGGCAGCCCGGACACACCATTTATCTCCTTCCGACTGTGGTGCTCTGTAACCTGCTGCCTTGTGAACTGGAGTTTTACGTGAAAGGGATGCCCATTAACGGGACCCTGAAACCTGGGAAAGAGGCGGTACTGCATACAGCCGACACTTCACAGAACATTGAGCTTGGTAAGGCACCCTGGGATTATTTGTGGCTTAAGCTATAGGACCTCAAGACCAAAGCACAAGTTTGCTATGGCTGCCAAAGGTCCCTTTATCCCTCGTTTTCCCAAGAGAGTTCCTTGGAAGTAACTAATTGTTTTTTTTTAAAAAACAACTTTTAAAAATTGTACTTTGGATGCACTGTCTGGATGTACCAGGATTCAGGTCACACCATGGCTATCACATTTGCTCATACAGTGCTGTTGTTGGAAGGGAGGACACCATTTACAAAAAAATAAAAAATGGGTTTCTTACTTTGGTCTCCAATCTCCCCCAAATGGAGAAAGGTGCCCCATAAGAACGGTCAAGAGCACACATTTCTTTCTTTTCAATTTCAGGGGTCTCCCTTGAAAACTTTCCACAGTGCAAAGAGCTTTTAATACCCCCCGGAACACAGAACTACATTGTGCGGATGCGAATGTACGACGTTAACAAGCGGCAGATGAATCTCACCATAAGGATCGTGTGTCGCGCTGAAGGGTCCTTGAAGATATTTATTTCAGCACCGTATTGGCTCCTCAACAAAACAGGTAAATCTGGCCTAACCTCTTACAGATGTAAGAATTCCTCACCTGAAAATGAGAGGTCTGCTTAGGTCAGGTTAGGCTTACTGAATTTCATAATTGCTTCTCACTACAAAGATTCCTAAAGCAATTGACAACCAGAATAAGAATACAGTAATCAAAATACACGAATCACGTTAAAAACATAATCTGAATACAAACACCCAGTCATTGATGCTCTGCCCAGTGAGAAAGATGGAACTCTCCACCCCTCATCTGCTTGCCCCCACCAACCTGGTATGCATTCCAAGCTTGCAATTCATTGAGTATTTCTGACCACAGGATCACACCCAGTAGCTCCTCCCTCCCTCTTTGGTCTATTACTTTTGAACTGGTTATACCCCTCAATTCCTACATTCCAGTCATGAGTCTCATCCCACCAGGTTTCAATAATGCCTACCAGGTCGTATTTCCCGTGTCGAGATAAGGACATTTGTTTTAAAGCAATGTTTAAATGATACACACAGAAAAAGTGAGTCCATCTAATTCTGTGATGATGCAACTAACAGAGCATTCAAGTTCAGATTCAGATGCTAACGGCCATCTGGTTGGTTTCTTTTTAAAGGGTTGCCGCTGATCTTCAGACAAGATAATGCCAAGATCGATGCAGCAGGCCAGTTTGAAGAACATGAGCTGGCCAGAAGCCTGAGCCCTCTCCTCTTCTGTTATGCTGACAAAGAACAGCCAAACCTGTAAGCTTTGGTGACAGGACATTACGAGAGAACCGTGCAGTGGCAAAATGTCGTAGTCGAATTGGAAAACTGATTCTGTGACAACTGAAATATGACCATTTAATTGGGTCCAGACTGCACTGTAGGTTCTCAAGGCTCGTCTAAATCAGCAGAATCGTATGGATTGCTGAACTAGTATATCTCATTGTCTTCCTTGCTGCAGTTGCACAATGAGAATTGGAAGAGGAATCCACCCTGAAGGTATGCCCGGTTGGTGCCAAGGCTTCTCGCTGGATGGAGGCAGTGGGGTCAGAGCCCTTAAAGTGATCCAACAAGGAAACCGGCCAGGCCTTATTTATAACATTGGTAAGAACTTATATGGCTAATAATTGAGGCCATCATATTAAATAATTTACTTGTTTGTTGATTCTAAAGCAGTTTGCGTTCTAAAGTGGCTTACAGTAGTCACAAAATTCAAGAGACCGTGGTTTGGTTTGGATTCAGTGATACATTCTGGATTATTGTTAACCTGCATGAATTTCAGGCAAAGAGATCAGAAGCCTTCCCATTAACTGTGATTTATTATTGGCCTGAGCCTGAAATTCTGATTAATGGTGGGTAGGGTTTACAGAGACAAGCCAGAATCATAAAGCATGATTTGACGTTACCTTATTTCCCTATGCAAGGAGTAGGGAATCTTTGGCCTGCCAGATGCTGCTGAACTACAACTCCCATCAGCCCCAGAAAGCAAAGCCAGGGTAGGTGGCAGTTCTGCAGCATCTGGAGGGCCAAAGGTTCCCCATAACTGCCCCTAAGCCATAAGAAAGGAGGGAGAAGCAGCAGCAGCAGCAGAAGAAGCTGCCTCTTCATTGCGCTTGGATCCAGTTCCACAACCCTCTGAATTGCTGCCTGTCATGCAGCTGTGAAGGGTTTTGGTGAATGGAAAGTTGAATAGTCATCTGTATCTGTTGCCAAATTCCAAACTCTCTACAAGGTGGGGAAGTGGAGGGAGGTATAAGGTCTAGGACCAACCTAGCCACTTCAGTATGGATTACAGGTAGACGGGTAAAAATAATACCTTTGGGCAGATGTCTTGTCCAGAAGCATTGCAAATGGATTGTCCTGTAAACTGCATCATATAAGTACTTAAACTAAATAATAACTAAATGGCATCAGTCTTTGCGATCGGACTGTGTTATGCCACTGGGCTGAGGAGCAGTTGCTGGGGAAATCAATAAAATGCCTAAATTTCTTTTTAAGGCTGTGGAGCCCCAGATGCTGCATGTTCTAACTGTGGCTGTATTTATTACCAGGTATTGATGTCAAGAAGGGCAGAGGTCGCTACATTGACACCTGTATGGTAACGTTTGCCCCTCGCTACCTGCTAGATAATAAATCCATGCACAAGCTTGCCTTTGCACAGCGGGCGTTTGCCAGGGGACAGGTAAGAAAGCTTCCATCTGTCTGAGCGGTTTTAGTGTTACTGCATAAGAGTTTTACAGCCTTGTATAATAAGCCCTCAATAAGTTAACTAGCCCTCTAGGGGCTGGCAGTGGAAGGCCTCTGTACTGGGCGCAGAACAGGGACAGAGCACCATGTGGTGTTGATGTAATAATGCCAATCCAAAGGAAATCTGTCCTTCAGGTAGACCGGTTGTTCTTCGTGCTAACTAACATTTAGGTGTGCCCTGTGTTTTCTTTATGTGGGTTAAGGAAAACCATCAATTGATTGCTCACCTTGGGGCCATGCAAAATGGTTATTGGTAAATGCTGTTGGCTGATGCATGTTGTTTCAGGGCACATCGAACCCAGATGGCTACATCTCCACCCTCCCTGGCTCCAGTGTCGTGTTCCACTGGCCACGCAACGATTACGACCAGCTGCTTTGCGTCCGGCTCATGGATGTCCCAAACTGCATTTGGTCTGGAGGCTTTGAAGTCAACAAAAACAATTCCTTCCATATCAATATGAGGTAGTTTCGGTCGTGTGGATGCTGCTGCTTTAATACATCTAAAACACACGTGCAGGCATACTCCTTAGTAGTTGTTGTGCAAGACAGAATTTGAAATGGGCTTACCATCGTGATTCTAGAGAGCAGGGAATTCCTATCTATTATAGCCACCTCCTCCAAAATGAGCTCCAGAAAGCCAGGCAAAAGAGAACCACAGAAATACTGGCCATCGGCTCATAGCTGTGTGTGTGATTTCTCCCTCCTCATCGGATCTACTCTACTTTGCTTGCTTGACCTTAAGAGTTTCCCTCTCCATGACCTCTGTCTTCCAGACCATCCCTGGGCTCTGACAACCCTGGAGCAAAAGTAGACAAATCTAGGTTTCTTCATTGATAGTGCATTGCTTCTAAGTTAATTCTAAGTTCACATTACACCTGGAATTTATGCGAGCCCATTATCTTTGGATGTGCCAATATTTGGGACAGGTATTCCGGCATGTGAAAGCATTGTTGATTTCTAGCTCTCACCTTCATGAGGATTTGAAACTGTGAGCCATTACTTAAACCTATTGGTTTTGCAAGGTGCTTTCCTGGTTTGTGACACTAACCAGACTGGTTCTGTTTTCTGCAGGGACACCCTTGGGAAATGCTACTTTCTACGAGTAGAGATCACTCTGAAGGGAGCTACATACCGTGTTTCGTTCAGCGACACCATCCAGTTACCACCCCCGTTCCGCATAGACAACTTTTCCAAGGTGACGGACCATTTCGTAGCATAACGGCCTGTAACAAAAACGTTTCTGGGACTTGGTGCTAATGGTTCACGCCTTTGTGACATCCCTGTTGCTCTAGGTCCCGATCGTCTTTGCTCAGCACGGTGTTGCAGAACCACGGCTCAGCACAGAAGTCAAGCCAACAACCTCTTTAGATTATGCCTGGGACGAGCCCACCCTTCTGCCTTACATAACCCTGACCGTCAAAGGAGCCGGCTCCTCTGAAATCAGCTGCAGCATGGATGACTTCCAAGACAGCAAGCAGCTCTATTATGAGAACTTCATTTATATTGCTGCAACGTACACTTTCTCAGGGTAACCTCTCTTCTTAAACATCATTTATTTGCAGCGTTTATCTCTCCTCCCCCCCCCCCCCTTTAACCAAATGGCTGTCGGAGCAGCTTAAAAAAAATAAAATCAGTTCTAAGACTGCAGCCTAAGAATGCTTTTCCCATTCATAGGCCAGAGGCAGAACAAGGCACTTTGTTAAAATGAGCACGCTTTACAAAAGAACTATTGATAGCTTTATTGTGGGAGGAGCTTATAACAGGACTCATAACTAGGTAACATATTTAGAATGTAGTAAGTCTCCCCAAGCCCAGTCTCCTTACCTGGAAGTGGCTGCTACAGTGGAAGCCCCCTCCCCACCCCCACCCCAGACTGCAGAAGCAGCACAGGCAGTGTTGAAGATCTTCCTTAGGGTGCCTGGAATAACACCACAGCAGCATTCAAGGCATGGGGGAAGTAGGAAGGACACTGTGGTGGTGGGAAAGAGGCTGTTTTTGGCTCAGTTTCCATTCTGAGCCACCTATGGGGTCATAATGCTCACCTTGGGCTGAAAGTGAGCGATTTGATTCACCGATTACCATTCTGTGAATCTAGGAAACATTGCCATTTGAAGCAGAAATCCATTTAAAACGGAGACTGTGGAACTGCACTTGCTCCTGTTCGTCCCCTGATCGTGAATCTTCCTCATATTTTTCTTCCCCCACTGTTGATGTTTCAGAATGCAACATCCTTGGGGCAGGGGCCTGCCTGTCTTTGCTTGTTACTATCCCTTACAGCGTATCGTAATGTGGTGCGCCCAAACTTCTTAGTTATACATTTACACATTACTAACCAGAAGCAAAGGAAAGGCATTTCTAGCCCTGTACTGCTCAGAAACATTTTGGAGCATCTCCACCCCCAACCTTCTGCCCGGACACTGAGATCCAGCGCCGAGGGCCTTCTGGCACAATAAAGTTACAGGGAACCAGGCAGAGGGCCTTCTCGGTAGTGGCACCCTCCCTTCAGATGTCAAAGGAATAAACAACTATCTGACATTTATAAGACATCTGATGGCAGCCCTGTTTAGGGAAATTTTTAATGACTGTGTTTTAATGTATTTTTTAATCCTTGTTGGAAGCCACCCAGAGTGGCTGGGGAAACCCAGCCAGATGGGCGGGGTACAAATAAATTAATAACAACAACAACAACAAGAAGAAGAAGAAGAACAATGATATTCAGTGGTAGCTCATCCCTACTGGAACGGGTAGGGGAGAAGCCCAGACAGCAGGTGGTGCCAGTGGCAATGACTGGCAGCTAGTTCTAGTTTCGTCCCATCTGCCTCTTCCCTGCTGAATTCCACATGGGCAACACGGAGACTAAGGAGGAAGAAAATGACAGGTAGTGCCAACCCCCTGGGCTTAAAATGTAAGCAGGCAGGCTGGCAGGCAGGCTCGCTTACACTGGTGGGGCACACTTCCATCTGCACTAATGGGCAGCCTCTGCAGCTACTACCGGGAGCATTTTTAAAAATTGCCTGTGCTTTTGCTTTCTTGTAAAAGTTACCTTTCTGCTCACCACTTGTAAGAAGTCTGATAACATTAAAACATCTGTGCTCCTTCTGAGTGTTGGAACCCTTCTCTGCATGAGCACCTAATCGATTTCCTTGCAATTCTAGCCTGCAGGAAGAAACCGGGAGGCCCGTGGCTTCGAATAAGGACGTGGATTGTGCTGAACTTGTCCTGGATGTTTCTCTGAAGACGCAGAGAGTCATATTAAAGAAAAAGGTATGAAGCTCAACGGTCTGTGGAGAGAAACTGCCTCGTTCTGAACACAAAAGTGGGCGCCTTGAGCTGCTTGTGATCCCATCTCTTCCTCGCTGCTGTTTTCTTCTCAGGAGCCGGGGAAGCGCTCCCAGTTGTGGAGGATGACGGGCACTGGGATGCTTTGCCACGAGGGCTCTGCGGTTCCTCACCATCCAAACAAGCCGTCCCCTCCCCGTTCCACAGAATCCTCTCTGATCCTGGACATCGCAGGCCTGGCTGCCGTCACAGACAACAGGTCTGCAAACACCCCAATCGGCTTCCTAATGCGGAGCTCACTCGTGTTAACAAAAGGAGTTTGGGATCAGAGTTTATTGCCAAAGTTCAGGTGTATCCTGCAACATGTCATTGATGGTGCATTGGTGCGCTAGTGATGGATTATTACCAAACTGTACACACATAATTCTGCCTTATCAGTTGTTCTGTGTTGCTTCCCAAAATGTAATTGCATTATTGCTGTCAGGAGGGGCACTCTTGCAGGGTGAAAAATAAATTGGGCAGAGGAAGAAAATGCACTAGTTATGAATCTGGCACTTGTTCGGCCTTTAAATCAGACCTAAGGCCACACACGGAGGGACGCGGGTGGCGCTGTGGGTTAAACCACAGAGCCTAGGACTTGCCGATCAGAAGGTTGGCGGTTTGCATCCCCGCAACAGGGTGAGCTCCCCTTCATCGGTCCCTGCTCCTGCCAACCTAGCAGTTTGAAAGCATGCTGCTCTGGTTCACCAGAAGCGGCTTAGTCATGGTGGCCACATGACCCGGAAGCTGTACGCCGGCTCCCTCGGCCAATAAAGCGAGATGATTGCCGCAACCCCAGAATTGGTCACGACTGAACCTAATGGTCAGGGGTCCCTTTACCTTTAAGGCCACACACACTTTCACTTTCCTCTTTTGTTCCCTCCTTGAGTGTTTTGTGGTTTTTTTGTTTGTTTGTTTGTTTTATGGATTTTTTGCCTGGCTGGAATGTGCCCTTGAAATTTGGTGCTTGTCTAGATGAAGGATAGAGAGAGGTAGGTAAACAGTAGTTTTAAAGCTGATGTCCGTCGCTACCTCTTGTGGGAGCGAATTTCTTTGAGTAGTTGTCGGCCTTACTTGCAAAAATCAGTGCATCATCAGAGGGCAACAGCCTTTCTGTAAATTAGCATTGTGGGTGGGTGGAAATAAAATAAATTAAAATGCACAGATCATTGGAAAAAAAAAACCTGGGGGAAAACAAATGGTGCACAGATGAACTTGTTTTGCTTTTTCAGGTATGAACCGCTGATGCTGAGAAAGCCGGACCGGCGGCGTAGCACGACACAGACCTGGAGTTTTCGGGATGGGAAGCTCGTCTGTGGCATGCACGGGCTTGTCGTTCAGGTTGGCATTGGGTGTTTTTCCCCCCTGGATTTCTCTCGAGGTGAACAAGGACCAGCCCTTTGTAAAACCTCTTAACGGGGCTGGGGAACTCTGGGCTTGGGGACCAGAAGCAGCCCTCCAGGCGTCTCTGTCTGGTCCTTAGGACTTTGCCTGGGTTATATCCATACTTGCTTTACACCTTCCTTGACCATTTGTGCCTGGCTGGGAAAGGTCCTATGAAAATGTTTCTTGCTTGCCCGGGCGGAGGATGGAGACGGGGTGTGTGTAGAAAGTTCTCTACTGCACAGCAGTAAGGTGTTACATTCCTTGTTCTGCCCACTTTTGCCTCTGGCCTTGGCACGTGGCCCCCAGAAAGTTTCCCTAAAGGGAATGTGGCCCTAGGTCTGAAAAAGCCCGTGATTTGTTAAAAACAACAACAATTAACCAGGAATCCCAGGAATCTGTTCAGTAAGCCACAAGCCACCCACTGCCTTCAGGGCGTTATTTCATTCAACTTCTGCATTTCATTGGAACATTTCTGCCAGGGCAAAGGTACGGGTTGATCCATAGGCCTGATTTTAATTTGCAGTGCATGAGTAGCTCAAAGACAATGGCTTTTTAACTGCCGCCAGCTTTCTGTGGTAGCTCAGGACCAGCCATATAATGTGGAGAGCTGGGTGAGAGCTGTGTTCTGGAACTCGCAGGGTGGCCCTGAACCTAGTCACTCTCCAGTTGAGCTTAACTTAACACACACGGTCATTCTGCGCTATAGCTGGCATGGGGAACCTTTCTTGTTTTGAGAGACACATTTCCTTGGGGTTCTTGGTCAGGGATCAAAGTTAAGAGATCATCAGGGAAGAGTAAGATCTTCCCCTTCCCAACCAATCTCCCTCTCGTTCTTTGCCACCTACTCCTCTTCCTCTCTTTCTGCAGCCCCATCTTCTTCTCTCCCTCCATACCCAGCTGGGTGCAGGGGGAGTAACGGGTTTCTCCGGCAAGAGGTCTGAACAAATGTCTTGCCTAGAGCTTTCATGGAAACCTAGGGAGTCACCTTACGTTGGCTTAGGCTATTTCTCTTCCACAACACTGCTCTTCGACGGGTGGGTCCAGACTGATGGCTGAGTCGCAGCCTGATCCAAGCTTGGATCAGTGGGCACGACCGCCTGACAAATACTATGGTAAAAAAATATATCAAGAAAAGGATTGTAGAATTGGAAGGGACCCCAAGTGTCACCTTGTCCAATCCCCTGCAATGCAGGACTCTTAAGTTAAAGCATCCATGACCGATGGCCAAAATCGGCAGCTGAAGCAAAGAGTGTGACACACTGTTCTCAGCCACCTCAGTCAGTCGTAGTAACGTGCCTGTCCTCACCAGCAAGATGCCCCACCCCACCGCAGAGATGCTTTGATTAAAAGGTGGGTTGCATGCCTGAAATCGTCGGAAGCCTGCACTGACTGGCAGCAGCTTGCCAGTGTTTCAGGTGGGCGTCCTCCCCAGCTGGCAGGGGTGGAACTTGGGACCTTCTGGACCTTCTTCCGTGGAGCTACAGCCCGTCCTCCCCAGCACCCCACCCTTCCTTTCAACTCTGTCCATTGCAGCTTTCCCCCTACTTCCTCCCTTCTCTTCTTCTGGTTTCTTCTCGCCCAATAAAAACAGGCTAAGGGGTGCAGCTTACCCTCCTCCCCAGATTCTATTAGCAGAGAGGTCCGGCAGATAGCAGGGAGCAGGTCTTTTCTCTAGTGGACCTCCAGCCACAGAACAACTCTGTTTCCAGGGAAGCTCACCTGACACTAGCATTGTTATCTTTTCAGCACCAAGCAGAAACATTCTTTTATTTCCCCATCAACTAGGACAGCAATAGAGACCTGGATTTTCTTCTCTCTGTCAGGTGTTCATTCTTGGTTTGGATTGGGGAGGGTTGGGCCTTTTATGCTTTCAGCTCACGTTGAGGGGGTTTTGGGGGGTTTCTTTTATAAGCACTGCTATATTTGCATTGTATCATTGGGGTCATTATATTGATTACATTGCATTTAAAAAAAAAAGTTTTTTGCAAATTGCTTCGGGGATCCCTGCTGGTTGTAAGAAGTGACTGATAAATTCAACAAACCAGCATAAAAATTGAGATATAAAGCACAGGACAGCTCTGCCTGCCCTGGCCTCTTGTCAGCCCAGAAGGAAAAGTAAAGAAATCCACAGAGCATCCCTGTTCTGCCAAAACTTGATCATTGCCACCATGCTTGCATTTCAGGAATTATTTATGGCCTGTGTGGTTTGTTAGTTTTGTTCACGTTTGTCTAGCTTTTGTTTCCAAAAACCTTTTCACTTAAATTCTGTGATCATCACTGATTGCCACAATAGGAAACTTAACCGAAAAGAAAGCCCTGAGCTAAAAACTTAAAATTGGTAGGATTACGGTGAATTGGTTTTCCACAAGAAAAGGATTTTCAAAGGGAGAATGCAAACTATGTCATTAAGAATCAAACCTGATTTACCAAAAGAGAAAGAGAAAAGAGTGTGGGGGGGTGTATTTTAGTAACTCAGAGATCTTTGATCAAAGACTGCCTACTCTGAGCTATCCATCTGGAATTAATTTGTAAGCTATATTATAACAGATGCACTGTTCAGAATTCTTTATTAAAGGGATTTGTGATCCCTCTATTTGCCCTGTCTGCCTCCCTTTCCTCCCTAATTCCATGTAGCTATTTGTAGTGCTTTGCAAAGAAGTGGAAGGCCGTGGCTCAGTGGTCAAGCATCAGCCTTTCATTCATAAGGTCCCAGGTTTGATCCCCGGCATCTCCAGGTAGGGCTGGGAATATCCCTTGTCTGAAATCCTAGAGAGCCGTCTAGTGAGCTAGAGGGACCAATGTCCTGGTATAAAGTGACTTCCTAGGTTCCTGGAAAAACCCAGTAAAGATAACTTGGTACAGGCATATTGTGCTAGTACCTGGGCCCATTGTGTTTCCTTTCCCAATTGTCCTGCTGAATTATTACCTGGCCTTTTAAGGCTGTAATCCTGCGTGCATTCACTCCCAGGTAAGTCCCATACACTTAAGTGGGACTGCCATCCAACTAAACTTGCACAGGTTTGGACCTTAAGTCAGTTTGCTAGGAGCCCCTAACCAAAGCAAACGACAAAAAAAAAAAAAAAAAAAGAATATATGGAAAAGTTCTCAAGTCAGCTAAAATATATCGGCTCGAAGATTTGAAAATGCAGGTGCTCTGAATAGAAAGTGCTACAGTAGTACCTCTGGTTACGAACTTAATTCATTCTGGAGGTCCGTTCTTAATCTGAAACCGTTCTTAACCTAAGGTACCAGTTTAGCTAATGGGCCTCCTACTGCCGCCGCCGCACGATTTCAGTTCTCATCCTGAGGTAAAGTTCTTAACCTGAGGTACTACTTCCGGTTTAGCGGAGTCTGTAACCCGGAATGTTTGTAAGCCAAGGTGTTTGTAACCCGAGGTACCACTGTATTTAGTTTTAATCTCTTTCCGCTTTCTCTGTTGTTTCCTGTTTCCTTCTAGGCAAAAGGAGGCATTGCAGGGCTACATGACGGAGCAGAAGTCGTTCTTGGACCCGATACGTCCCTGGAGATGTTAGGTCCAGTTCCACCGGAACAGCAGTTTGTCAATCAGAAGATGAGGCCTGGCTCGGGAGTTTTGGTAGTCAGGGTCATTCCAGATGGCCCAACCAGAGTCCTGCAGGTGATGGAAATTCTCCATCTGATCCATGGAGATTTATTTCTGTAACTAAGTTATGCTTGGAGTAGACCCATTGACATCTGTTGAGCCGAGTCCTTCGCGTTCATTCATTTCACTAGGCCTATTTTTAAGTTGGCCTGATATTGAATACAACTCAGTATTTCTAAACCGATCTTCATCCAGACATGATACGCAGTGAACATAGACAGTCATACAGAATGCTAATAGAAAACCACAGTGTCTTTCATAACTTTTAGGCAGCAAAACATTATAAAAACTAAAAGCAGGCTGAAGCAGCATTAGCCTTTAAAAATCCCAGATTTTTTTAATGTCTTAAAGCGTCATTGAAAAGATTGTAATGTCTGTACCAGTCATACCTCCAGAAAATGCTGAAACACCACTGCACCAAAGGTCCACTGTTTATATATGCATTCATATATATTGAGCATTGCTAAACAAGGCACTGGGGGAATGGCCTCAGCCAAAGTTCTTCAGACATAGGCACGGTGACTTAACATTTGCAAATTAAGCTAATGCATCTTTCAGTACCCGTGCTATATCTTTCAGTATAGCAGTGTTTATATTGTGCTTTTCCATATCCAAAAAGGGGACCCTAAAGCTGGCTGACGATTATCAACAAAACAATTACCACACCTCCCCCCCCCCAAAAAAAAAACACCCACTAGCCAGGAAATAAATAGCAGTGGTGCTAATAAATTAGAAACCGATAACAAAAGCTATCAAAGAATGCCCCTGCTTCTGAAAAGCATCTTGCAATTGCTTTGTTTTAAAATGACAATTTAAAACGGGTGCAGAAGCCTTTGGGCACGATGCTTAAGTTCTCCCTGGGCCATTTTTACAGGTGGGCAGGGCTGCCTACCTGTCGGCCACCTGACAACCCAGTTATATCAGGCGAAATTGTTTCTACCCCCCCCCCCCCTCCTCAAATGTGCTTTGGAATCAAACTACAAAGGCACCAGCATTTGCAGACTCTGCTTGTTGGCGGTGCCTGCAACCCCAGCTTCACAGGCCAAAAGGGGAGACCTGTTCTGCTGAGGCATGTGGGTCACAGGTTCCTTGCTGCTGCCTTAAAGGCACAGAGAGGGAGAAACAGGCAGACCACTTGGCACTGAGATTTCCATAGCTTGGGCACCACCTTCAAGAAGACCTTGTGTTGTGTCCCCACCAGATGATGGGGACACGGATATAGGACTCCTTTGAAGATGCAAAAGTTCATACAGAACCAACTAGGAACAAAGTGTTGCATTAGATATTTTGTTGCTGCCACTTTCTTTTCAGTTCATCAATTTCTTACTGAAACTTTCTATTTCAGGTTTCAGGTTTTGTTTCTGGGTGTTGTTTTGAGGCCTGTGGATTTAATTGGCCTTGTAGAGGGGAAAAAAATCCTAATAGTGTATTCTGTATTAGATAACAGACTTCAACCAACGCAGAAATGATCGTTTCTCATACGAAGGGGATGAGCTGGAACACGATCTGCGGAAGCTGAAGAACCCTGACACAGAGCAAGAATTGGAAGTGAGTCAGGAAAGCTGCTATCTGGGGTTGGGAGGTTGTTGCTGTTGCTGCTGTTTTTTCAACAGACAAAGCTGTGTAACAAGGACCACTCACTCACTCTTCTCGTTTTCAAATCTGAATTAGGCATTGGCCACTGCACTTCGTTGTGCTTCAGAGCGAGAGCAAAATGGGTGCTTTGTGCCAAGGAGGTTCATGCAGAAACGTAACGGCTCCTTAGATCAGCCGTGGGGGACCTTATTTAGCCCGAGGGCCACATTTCCTCATGGCAGCCTTCTGGGGGGGGGGGGCACAGGCAATAGCAGGCACTGCAATGGATTTGACTCTTGGCTTTGTTTGAAAGGCTGTGGCAACCATGCAAAAGTTCCAACTTGTATCTCTCTGTGGCATTTACCCAGGCAAAAACACTCAAGGACGGCAAAAGGCAGGGATGGTGAGGGGTGAGGCCTGGGGAGAGTGTGTGGGACAGTCCTGAGGGCCAGTTAGGTAAAGGGTAAAGGGACCACTGACCATTAGGTCCAGTCGTGACCGACTCTGGGGTTGTGGCGCTCATCTCGCTTTATTGGCCGAGGGAGCCGGCGTACAGCTTCTGGGTTATGTGGCCAGCATGATTAAGCCGCTTCTGGCGAACCAGAGCAGCGCACGAAAACGCCATTTACCTTCCCGCTGGAGCGGTACCTATTTATCTACTTGCACTTTGACATGCTTTCAAACTGCTAGTTTGGCAGGAGCAGGGACCGAGCAACGCGAGCTCACCTCGTCGCGGGGATTCGAACCACCGACCTTCTGATCAGCAAGTCCTAGGCTCAGTGGTTTAACCCACAGCACCACCCTAAGCCAAATGTGGCACAGCGGCCACATTTTGTCCCCAGCCCTGATGTTCCCCACACCCGATTTAGGTTGTTCTAATTACAAGTCCTCAGTCTTTACGTCCAGGGGATGTGAACCCTGTTTCTGAATGCAAAAGGCCCCAACTGAAGCCCCCAGGTTGAAAAATAGAAACGTTGGTGGTTTAATCCTTGCGTGAATGCTTTTCAACCCATTTCGTTTCTGCTCCGTTTGTAGGTCCAGTTGAAATTGGAAGGCGGAATAGGTTTATCTTTAGTTAACAAGGCCCCAGAAGAGCTGGTGTTTGCGAGCTTCACCGGCATTAATGTCCATTTCACACAGCTGTCAACGGGTCAAGTGCTCGAACTGAGTATACAGGATATACAGGTAACTGGATGGGTCCACTCTCAGAGAAGAACAAAAGGAAAGAAGACTTTGGAATGAAATTCATCCCGGAAATATATAAGCTAGATGTGAATATGACACGCAAGGAAAAATAAACAGGAGGGAGGAGGTTACAGCTGATTGCCAGGGGTGGCTCTGGTTGTCTTCCTCTTGATAAGGAGCAGTCGCTGTTCCCTTGGGAAGCTCGCCCTCGAATCAGATCAATGATCAGGATGTTCTGGTTCGCCAAGCAGTCCCAAATATGGAATTGTGTCTGTGCAAACAGCAGGTGGCACTTGTGCACCCAAACAGACGAAACACTCTCTAGCAATGCTAGAAAATGACATGCTATAACCTTTTAAAGTTGGCCAATGGGAAATAACTGGTGTTAACTAGCTGGAGTCATTTTGGCTGTTGACTGATATAACGGTGAAGACCTTGGTGTGCCTACTAAGGCAACACAGGTGTAAATTGTGGTCTTCTTTGGGACCTGTAAAAGTGTTCCCATTTCAATATCAGGGTACCGTTTTTCACCGGAAGCTGTTTTTCATTTTGCAACTTCAAGGTATCTTGATGCTTCTCCCCCATCTCTCTCCTTGTTTAGGTGGACAACCAGCTCCTTCGTACCACTCAGCCTTTCATGCTCTTCCTGACCCCCAAAACTAGTGAAAATGAAGCAACCGAGACAGGTCCTGCCCTACAATTGAATGCCATGAAATTTCCCAGTAAGAGCCCTTTAACTGATATATACAAGGTAATCCAACAACCGGATATTGTTTGGGCTATTGAACAGCAGAACTAGGAAGAAAGGGGATCTGTGTACCTATCTAGGCATTGCTCCCTCTAGTAGACAGAATTGGAGACAAAGCAAAACAGATGTACAAAAAAATTTTTGAACATGCGCTGTCAGTCTAGGACCAGGGAGACCAGAGTTCAAATCCCTACACAGCCACGAATCTCACTGGGGGACCTTAAGTTTTTTTGTTGTATTTGTTCTATGCTGAATCCCCTAAAAGGTAAAGGTACCCCTGCCCGTACAGGCCAGTCGTGTCCGACTCTAGGGTTGTGCGCTCATCTCACTTAAGAGGCCGGGAGCCAGCGCTGTCCGAAGACACTTCCAGGTCACGTGGCCAGCGTGACGAAGCTGCTCTGGCGAGCCAGCACCAGTGCAGCACATGGAAACGCCGTTTACCTTCCCGCTATAAAGCAGTACCTATGTATCTACTTGCACGTAGGAGTGCTTTCGAACTGCTAGGTAGGTGGGCAGGAGCTGGGACCGAAAGACGGGAGCTCACCCTGCCGCGGGGATTCGAACTGCTGACCATACGATTGGCAAGTCCTAGGCACTGAGGTTTTACCCACAGCGCCACCTGCGTCATATGCTGAATCCCCTACAGAAGGGATATCTCAGCTTTGGGGGTGGGTGGGGTGTCCAGAGCCATATTTGGAAATCTAAGGATATTTTGTGGGTACCACCAAATATCGATTTCACAGAAGACCTGCTGATCTTCAGAAGCCTTCCCCGCACTCCCCACAAGGAACCTAGGCAAAATGACCAAAGAGACACACATACAGAACAAATAAAATGCAGACCAAAGAAAGCAGATAGCACGTGTGTGCACACATCTCAAAAGAGGGAACTTCCTCAAAGCTGGGAGATAAAAGTAAAACAGATTTGTGGGCACTATGTTGGAGACCACATCCCTAAGGTTCAAGTTGACCCTGTAGTGCTTCCAACATTTCATTTTATCTTTTTCTTGTACCTATTTGAAGATACGAAAAGTTGACTTCATGCAATGCGAACCCGTTTAATGTTTTGGTAAACATCTGTATTACGTGTTAACATTTTGTCAGCCTCCTGGCATATGTACCTGGTTCAAATCCTCAGGCTTCCTTCTGGGTGTGTATTAATTCTGAATCCGTGTGTTACTGAGTGGAAGCCCTGTAAGGCTGAAATTCAGAATGCAGAGTTTAAAATACGGTTGTGTCATGGGTCTTTTTGTGAGCGCATTTATTTAGATTGCAAACTCCTTGTGTGATCTGTGTTTGCTTTCATAAAGAGTTGTGTGCATAGCACGATAGAAAAGAACACACCTCCCTCTCGTTCCAGCATCTGATGATCACAGCTGGCAAGTTCACAGTCCAAATTGAGGAGAAGCTGCTCCTGAAACTTCTGAGTTTCTTCGGCTGTGATCAGTCAGAATCAGGTACGTTGCCAGGTCCACAGTCACACCTGCGGAGTCTGTAAATAAAGGAAATTAAAAGTGCTTGGAATTTTCCCTACATTGGGATGGAAAGCCTGAGATGAAAACATTTTGGCAGAATACATCTCATCCACCCGCAATAATGTTTCTATGTTGGTTTCAGCCTGCTTTTGCTTTAAAAAAAAAATAAAAATAAAATGCCATGCTGGGGCCTTAATTTATATTTTCTAGACAGTAGTAGAAGTATTTCATACAAAACATATTGCAAATGTTGGAATATTTTGCAGTGCAGTCCTGGAAAGGGGCATTAAATATAAATAAAATGCACATTTTAATATATTTTATTTAAAGATGATCTGATTTGGAGCAGGAGATTATTAATGGGGAGTACCAAAAATCACAGCAGTAAGCTGGGTTAGGATTCATAAGGTTGCTTCCAACTAAGTCCTAGTCAGAGTAGGCCCCTTGAAATGAATAGACGTCAGATAGTCACTTCCATTCATTTATTTGGGTCTGCTCTGAGTAGGCCTAACCCTGGGTGCAACTCACAGTTGTTTTTGCAGAAACTGTTGGTTGCAGAAACTGTTAACTTGTAAGCTCCCTGGATTTATACTGTAATTACTTTAGTTGTCCTCATTCATCACAATGGTATTAGATGCCCCAGGTACTGTAGTAATAATGCCTGTGTTGTGTTGTTGAAACACAGAAGTTGAAAGTTACGATGAAAACCTTCATGAAAAGCCGGTTGATCAAGGTGGAGCACGGAAGCGATATTACTTTGAAAACCTCAAGATCAGTGTGCCGCAGATAAAGCTGAGTGTCTTCACTTCCAGCAAGCTCCCCTTGGATCTCAAGGTAAGGCTTCATGGGCCCATCCTTCCAGAGTGTTCTGCTGCATTGCATAATAAATTCTTGCAGGGTGATAGATAAGCAGTGGTCTGTAGGAGATCTGCAGTCTTCCTGAGAATCTCCTTGTATTTAGAAAGCCAGATTTCTAGTACCGAAGGCTGTGAAATAATATCTGCTGAAAGTGCAGAATCCAGGGAGAATTGGGTAGTAAAATGCACGCCTCTTCCCCCCTCCCCCCCTTAACAACTGAGGATTGTCTTGCCAATTGTCTGGCTTGACAAATATTCGGTTGACAGCAATGGGCAGCCTCTAGGATATTCACGTTCTGAATGTGTGTGACAATGTTAAGACTTGAACCTGAAGTATATCCTGAAAAGGAAGCCTGTGGAGGATCATTGGCAGAGACTTTGCTTTTTTTATTGGTCATTTGAAATCAAACTGAGTACAGCTTAAAATGAATGGGAGAACCTACAGTATGTCCAAATACTGATGTGGGACTCCACATCCAGGCCCAGCCATCTCCAACAACAACTGGAGGACCGCAGGCTCTTCGTGCCCCACACCCACTCGTCATCTCTGGCTTAAAGGAGGGGGCATTCATGGGAAAATGCTCTAATAGGAACTGTATAACTTCTGTGAAATTATATACAGTGGTACCTCGGGTTACAGACGCTTCAGGTTACAGATGCTTCAGGTTACAGACTCCGCAAATGAAAAGCAATGCAGGATGAGGCCCAAAGACCCATCTAGCCCAGCTTATTGTTCTCACAGTGGCCAACCAGATGCCCATGGGAAGCCAGCACAAGGGGCCTGGGTGCAATAGCAGCCCTCGCAACCTGCAATTCTTAGCAAACGGTGTTCTGAGGCACATTCCCTCTTGACACTGGAGAGAGAGGGGGACCCTTCTGGGTTAAGCCCCCAAAGAAACTCTGCACATCCTGCCATGGAACTGTTGCACATTATCCAAGCGAAACACTTTCTGGACCTACCAGCCTGGCCATTACCTTGTGGGAGCAGAGTGGGCCACTGCATGCTCTCTTGCAGCTTTGCTTTGTGTTGTGTGGGGAGAGCTTCACTGGGGTGTGAGCTGCCCTTCTCTTGCTTTCCTTCCTGCGCTTCTTTGTTGAAGAACTCCTGATAAGGTTCCAGGGAACCTGGATTTCCTGGGAACACAGTTTGAAAAAGACTGTCAACAGACCTATTTTTAGCCTCCAGTTAACAAGGAGCCTCTACTTAATTAACAACAACAACAAAAAGCCACACATATTGTGGCATTCATTCTGAGCTCAAGTCTGGGGCAGGCCATGCAAACAAAAACACAGGGAGCATTAAACTGAACGGTGCTGGGGACTCTTTGGAAAGCAATGGCAGGGTTATTCTGTTTGCTTTCCTTACAGTCCAGAGAAGCCCACAGCTTTAGCGGCTGCTGCTTTCTGTCCCTCTCAGGAAACAGGACGGAAGTGGACTTAGGAACGGGGAAGAGGCTTGTTGCCTCTCAAGGAAGCTGCCTTTCGTTGTGCAGACCAAAAGCAGGACAAAAAGCTCAGGGAAGGAAAATGGAATGAGATTTTCAAGGTGTCCTTTCAGATGTTTGTTTTTTGTTTTTTGTTTTTTTTTAACAAGTGGAGCAGAAGAGAAAAGGCAGCCTCCACCTGGGCTTCGAATGCTAAAGCTCTGTCCATTCTTGTATTCTCTCTCTCGTTTTTCATAAGCTCAACCCCAAGGTGGTTGGGAGGTAAGAAAAGAAGATGAGGAGAAGCATGTGCCAAGTCATGCACATTTAACACAAAACACCTCTTGCATTAATTCATAAGCCAAGCTGCCAGATTTAGCTGAGAAGTGCCAGGATGCAGAATTTAAAGGATTGGTAGCCTTGAGGTCATATCTCACTGGAGATGTTCTGTTGGCCCTACTACCTATAGCAGATGGTAAGAGAGGGTATGGCAAATTGAATTGTCAGAACATCTGATTTACCACCGCAGAGTTGTCCAAGGTTTGGCCATAGGAGATATAGTATGGGTTTCTTCTATAACCAACAACAGCATATTAGACAAACCTCCAATGGCTCATGCATCATGGAGAGGGCAGTTGCCTCCCCCCTGACGGTTTCTCCTTTTGCCTGGTCTAGACATGTTTCAGACTGTCCCTTTTGTTGTTGGTGATGGTGATGATGACTTTTGATTTGATTTCATTTTGATGTAAATTCTGACCCATCTTGATTTCTTAATGTTGAAGATGGAGAAGATGTAAGCAATATTGTACTTCACTCAGTCACAGTTACGTTTTTCTCCTTTTGAATTGTTCATCCTGTTGATTTTTGTTGCTGTTGCTTTAAAGTGTTAAGATGCTAATCTAGTTACTCTGTTTGCTTTAGGCATTGAAAAGCACCCTGGGCTTCCCTCTGGTTAGGTTTGAAGATGCTGTGATCAACCTGGACCCCTTCACCAGAGTCCATCCCTACGAGACGAAAGAGTTCATCATTAACGACATCCTAAAGCACTTCCAAGAAGTGAGTTAATTTTGCACTAGAGGGCGCAGGGCCACACGGAGCCAGGCCTTCCTGCTAGGTAGTCCCTGCTGCATTGCAACCTCCCCACTCAGGTTCACCAAAACCCCAGTCTGAGCAGACTTGAGGGCTGCTAGCATTTGATGACAGCGATAGTACAGATGTTCTGAAAGGTTTATAGCAAGGGTGGGCAGCCTTTTGGGTGTTAAGTGACCATGTTCTCTTTTGGGGACAATCTGTGTGTGCTCCCCTATTCGAACACCAACCGCTCGTGTGGTTGATCCAATATAGAGTAGATTGCACGGGCATCTTATTAAACCACCTTCTGTGCTTGCCAGTGGTGGCCACAGCCAGAATAAAAAATGGGTGGGGCCACACCTTTCTTTGTTCCTCTTGGTCCCTGCCCAGCAGACTGCAGGGAAGAGAGTGTATTACTCCTACCAGAGGTGTGAGCTAGTATTTTGCCAACAGCCTCGTGAAATGAGTTCAAGGGCCACAAGTTGCCCACCTCTGTTTTGTAATCAGAGTGGGGGAAATGGGTGTGGTAACCCCTCCCTCTTGTTCTTTCTGTCCCTCTCTGTCTCCCCCTTTCCTTTGCTGGTTGTTCTCCCTTACTGTCTGTAGCCCAAGTTACAAAGCAACTTACTGACTCACATATTATCCCCCCTTGAGGGTTTTGATAGGGTAAGACATGAACACTGGGCTGTCTCCAGCTCCTTCACTCTGACTGCTGTTTTAGCACCCATGATGAGATCAAAAGGCTCCATTTTGGTCTTTTCCAGCTCTGTGATTCAGATACAGAAGAGAGGAAGGGAAAGGATATTATCCCCCCCCTTTATGGTCACCCCTCCTTATGCAAAAGAGCCCCCTTTACTGAACATGATGACTTGCCGTGAGCTCTGTTTCCAGTGACATTTCTGATGCCCTTTCCAGGAGCTGCTCAGCCAAGCGGCAAGGATCCTGAGCTCCGTGGACTTCCTTGGTAACCCGATGGGTCTCCTGAACGATGTTTCGGAAGGCGTTACCGGGCTGATAAAATACGGAAACGTCGGCGGCCTTATACGAAACGTTGCCCACGGTGTGTCAAACTCTGCTGCAAAGGTATGGATACGAAGGATAAGGAGGCCCGTTTGTTCCTCCTGCAGCTCTAGCAACTGCTGATGCCTCAGAGCAGAGGTCGGCAAACTAAGGTACGCGGGCCAGATCAGGCCCAATTGCCTTCAGGATCCGGCCCGCAGACTGTCCGTGGATCAGTGTGGGGATTCTGTTCATTTGGGCTGTGCCATTTTTTTCCTGCGCCATACCATTTCCTCCCCCTCCCACACACACACCGTAGTGGCATCTCCTCCCTCCCTCCTCCTGCCCTGCCTAGAGGAGGAAGGGGGCTGGGCTGAGCTGGCTGAGCGCCATTTTAAGCAGCCCCTCTCGGGAGCCAGCCCTTTCGCACCGCTCATCTTCCCTCCTCCTCCTCCACCCTGGTGCTCCTGTGGGCCAGAGACAAGCTTGCTCTGCCTACCCACGAGAAGCAGTGACGGTGGTGGTGGCAGCAGCCCCAGGGAAGATAAGCGCAGTGGGTGGGGGTGGGGAGGAAGATTACTTGCCCCCCTCACCTCTTCTTCCAGCCCCCCCCCCCCGGTGCCGCTTTTCCGGCCCACCACAAGGTCTGAGGGACAGTGGACCGGCCCGCAGCTAAAAACAACTTGCCGGCGCCTGCCTCAGAGCAACGTTCCCCTACCTGTTTCTCTCAAACAACACTGCTTGAAAGCACAATTATTTGTGTTACCAGGTGTGATTGTCCTAAAACATGGGTTGGCAAGATGGCTGACTTGAACCAGTGGGAAAACAGTGCATTTTAACATAGATAAAATCATCAGCCGATATCATGACAGATCATAGAGCATGTCTTTGTTTTCCCAGTTCTGTTCCATACTGATGGACTGTTGCCATTTAAACCCTTCCTATATAATAAGAGCTTTCATCCTTTGGAACTCCCTGCCTATTGACGCCACTCAATATTACTTCAAACACATACGGAAAAGTTTTTATTTCAGCAAGCCCTGCCCAGAGATATGGGAATGTATCCAATTCTACTCAAGAGTAGACCTATTAAAATTAATGGGCCTGCCCTGATTATGACCAACTTGGAATGCAATCCATTGCACTATATTTAACATTAGTCCTACTTAGACCCGTTGAAATGAATTTATGTAACTAATTTAGATCCGTTAATTTCAGTGCGTTTACTCTGAGCAGACACTAGCATTGGATAGAATTCATAGTTGAGTTGCATATATTGGTTTTTAATTGATTTAATTTGTGATTATTTTATTTGTATTTGCTTTTTTGTGGTTTTTGAGAGCTATGGCTGTGTTTTATTTGCAGTTTGTCTCCTCCACAGTTTTATCTTTGCCTCCCTTCCCGTTCCTCATGCTGTCAAATGAGTTCTGCCCTGGGCAGAAGGATTGTCAGATCCCAAAACAGGCAGAACGATGTGCACACAATATATCTATTTTAGACATTTATATACAACCCTACATCATTTGATTCTAGGGCAGTTTGCATTGAAACAACAACATGTAAAAACAACAATGAAAACATTACAGGACAAAGTTCAAATACAATCAGCCGGTTGATTTCATGGCTCGGTGATGCATGCTCTATTTTTCAGGTCCTCATTTAGACATTGTGTTCTCCTGTTTTTACAGCCTCAGCACAATTGAGGCAACGTTTTCAGCATGGGCTTTTCCCTCCTGCTGAGATTTATGCATTTTTCTTCCCTAAGCAGCGAAGCCCCTTCAGAATCCATCTCGTGCATGCCTGTTTTGGATTATTCATTCCAACCTACACTGAGTGCTGTGTGCTTTTGCATCTTGCAAAGGAATCTTTGAAAACTCGGCTCGGGTGTTGAGAAGAAATAATCCAGTCTCGCCACAAGGGAACCTAGCCAGACCAGTAAAAATCGTGGCCATTGGTTCTGCTCTTGTGCGCTGTCTGCAGGCAGAGTATGATTAATTAGGGTGTCTGCTCTCGCTGCAAACCCTTCCACCTGACACAGAGGAGCCAGACATTTTCACATCCTTCAATTCATTACATCAGTTCTAAGTCGTTGGTGGTTGAGGCAGCCAAAACCCGTCTAGGGAAATTTGTACGTGTCTTATGGCCCCTCGGTTACCTGGTTCTTTTTCCTCCCCCTTCTTTTTTTAAATAGCAGTTCAGAAGATGCAAATAATGGCAGACCTTCCATATCCACGTACTTCTTAACGAGGCTGAACTTTAACGACCCCTTTAAAAGAAATAAAAAGTGCCTGCAAGAATTGCACACACACACACACACACACACACACAAAATGCCTTATTTATGAGCTGTGTCTGGTTTTGCCATTGTATAGATTTTCTGTTTAATCACTGTTGATTATTCCAGTAATGGGTTTTCCATGTATCTCAGAGCATGTACTGGGTGAATGACTTCTTTCAAGTGGAGAGGTTCTGTGTATTTAAGTTGGCACAGAAACTCAGGTTAATGGAAGTTCACTTCAGACCATTCTCTGCGGCATGATCCCTTGGAGACTGACTGTTTTTGTGTGTTAAGAAGGGCTTTGATCCTAAATATAGAGACCGGAGGGAATTTCCATTCCATCTGCCATGGCGGCTAAAAAAGAAAAAGAAAGAAACCCAACAGCCCTGTTTGAACTATTTGCATCAAATATCCTTTCCCCCCCTTTCATTTGGGTTTTTCCTTTTTTTCTTTTTTCTCCCTTAGGGTTGCAAATACCAAAAGCTAAAATTATTTCTCCCTTCAATGACTTCTTGGTTAGAGACGACAGTTGGTGGTGCAATTTATAAGCAACAAGATGAATTCCTTTTAGTGATTCAATTCTGTCCTCCAGCTCGAAGCCTCGGTTTTATTGCAGTGTCTGCCAGCGTAAGGAGAGGGGTTGTTTCCCCCCCTGAAAGGTTGTCTTTCTGCGTCAGAAATATTACAGTCTGGTGGCTGGCTCTGCGTTGGAAATGGCTTCCAGTACTAGAGGCGCAGCGGATTATTTGCTGGCGGCTAAAGAGTCCCGTGCTTGCAGTCCATTCTGGAAATTACAGAAACGCTGCCATGACTGGTGTGTGTGGGAACAGGGTGCCCAAAGAATCCCTGCAGAAGATGGACTTTAAAACCAAGTACAAGCACAATTTTGGGCAAGGTGATGGCAGCAAGCTTAGGGAGACTGGGGTGGGGGGTGAGTCTGCAGCAGGGAAAGTATGCTCAAAGATAAAGAGAGAACAGGCAAGGGCAGAAAATGTACTTATGGAGCTGCGCATGAGCACAAAGCTTCAATTCACTAGGAATTGAGCTCAAAAAAACTTCTCAAAAGGGATGGGAAGAGGTTTGAACGGTTGGGGATGCCACAACCTACATGTTCAGAGTGGTTCTCGAACGCCTTGGTACTCGTACGTTTTGGCTCCCAAACGTCACAAACCCGGAAGTGAGTGTTCTGGTTTGCGAATGTTTTTTGGAAGCCGAACGTCCGACAGAGCTTCCGCAGCTTTCAATCAAGTGCAGAAAGCTCTGCAGCTAATCAGAAGCCACACCTTGGTTTTCGGAAGTCGAACAGACTTATGGAACGAATTGTGTTCGAGAACCAAAATACAACTGTATATTAATCAAAAACAAAAAACGAGAGCACCAGACGTACATCTATCTAGGTAAAGCAACAACTTTATAAGTTGAAGTTACTGGGAATGAAGGGAAACACAAAATACGGAGTGCAGTGTCTGCATTTTCATGATAATCTCAGATATAGAAAATGACTTTTATGAAGGCACTGGTAGGTGCTGTTTGGGGCTTGGGTGCCCTTGATACAGGTGGGGTGGGGCGGATGATAGGATGCAGTTCTTAAGCAACTTATTAAGGCAGATCTTGATGCCCTCTGTGACTGGTCTTCTTTCCCTTTCCACGAGATGACCCACTATGTAGTGAAAGCTCCTTTCTGCTTTGGTGTGTCAGCCCAACACCTCTCAAGAGATAATGCTTGGCTTTTTGAAACGATACCTTTCCCAGCTTGCTGCAGGAATGATCCTTTGGTGTGACTTCTGAGACAGTCCTTTTGCTGCAGCCATTTTCATGGGGAGTGAAAATCAGTCTCTTACTTGTTTATTTTTATTGTCGTTTATTGCATGTATAGACTGCCTTTCTGCCAAGGCACATGATGTGGTTTGTCCTAGTGTCCAGCTGGCAAGTTACTGGCATGTTAATTCTTTTTAGCTGAAACTTCCAAGACAGATTTCTCACTAAACTAGTGAGGGTTGTGTGTATTGGATGTTTAAGCTTTGTCTTATCTCTCTTATCTCAGCATCTCCTGTGAATCCAGTATGGCAGATTACAGCAAAATACAGTGGTACCTCTGGTTAAGAACTTAATTCATTCTGGAGGTCCGTTCTTAACCTGAAACTGTTCTTAACCTGAGGTACCACTTTAGCTAATGGGGCCTCTTGCCGCCGCCGCCCAATTTCTGTTCTCATCCTGAAGCAAAGTTCTTAACCCGAGGTACTATTTCTGGGTTAGCAGAGTCTGTAACCTGTAACCTGAAGCGTCTGTATACACTGTATATACACCATATCTCCACTGAAGGGTTTTGTTCTGGACTGGACTGGAGAAATCGGCTTGCCACTCTTATTAAAGCAAATTGTTCTGGAGCATAAAGAAGTCTCTTTGGTACCTATCGGACAGTGTAATACTTCGAGAAACTAAAGTGAGTGGAGGAGCAGTCAAAGTTTACTTGCTGCACTAGGGCAATTAAAGGTTCTGAAGGCTATAAATATAAGCAACAGAGAAACCTCGCAACGAGAGCTCAGCTTTCATGTTAAAATTTGATGTTTTCTTTGGGAGTTTCAATTTCTGCTGAACCAGCTGCAGCTGTTGTTCCCCCCACCCCCACCCCCGGGTACCATCCTCTTGGTTGAGTTAGAAAGGAGTTAAAGACCAACATAAAGGCAAGGCAGGAAGAAAACATTTTCATCTGAAGTATGACAAAGTGATTAAAAGCTGGCAGAGCTGATGTTGTGACGTGCCCTCCCTCCAACATTGGGAGTGGTGACACCCGCTGTTTTGCAAAATATTCACTGTGGAAATTCCAGGGGATTTTGGCAAGGTTTTTTGTTTTGTTTTGTTTTGTTTAATTGGGCTCAGCCAGGCTATATAGTCAGTTTTTACATGTCTTAATCGAGGTGTTGGGACTGGGGAGACCCAGTTTGCTATCCCCACATAGCCATGAAGCTTAGTGGGTGAAATTGGGCAGGTCATATTCTGCAGGGGGGTTGTGAGGATAATATTGGTGGTGGCACATATTATTCTGCCATCTTACAGAACCACCAACTTTACTACAGGATAAGCTGTTGTAGACCAGCAGCAACTTCATCAGATCCGTTAAGTCCACTGTAGCCCATAAAAGTTTATCCCATAATCAAGCTGTTAATCTTTAGGACAGCAGTAAGGGATGATGGGAGTCAGGACTTGTAGTCCATTGGCTTAAGGTACCATACGTAGGTCTCTTTGCTATCAATCTGCCTGGTACTTTCTGAAGGACAGGAGGACACTGTAGTACCTGATGCTTTGGACTACAACTTGCATCATCGCTGGTCGCTGATTCATACCGGCTGATGGGATGTAATCCGAAGCATTTGGAGGGCAGCAGGTTGGCAAAGGCTGGTGTGAACTGCAGTAGAAGGCAGGAGACTGGATGGTTGGCACAGAAAAGGTGTCAAGAGAGCTAGAGATGGCATGATTGTGGTCTTCTGGGGGTGGGGAGAGATTTCCCAGACTTAAGAGACAGTAAAGGAGAAAGAGTGGAGTCTTAAGGAGCAGGAGGGATGATGGAGCGGGCAGTGTTTTGCTTCATTGTGTGTCAAAGCAAGGAGCAACAGAGATGCAAGGCAAGGTTCAGGTGCAAGGCTTAGACGGTGGGGAACACCAAGCTTGAAGTTGGTTTAGCAAGGGGCAAGCTGAAACTGAGCCCTTCTGTGCTAGTAGCAGCAGCAGCAGGTGCAGCTCAGTTTTTTGCACAACAATGTGGTGTGGGGAGCCTCCGATCTTCCTGGGTCCTCTCCGGGGAAGTCTTCTGAGTCAGTGAATGGCAATGGTCTTGCCCTGCACATTCGCCCAAGAGCGCTTCTGGGGCTGGCCCTACGTGCTTCCCCCCCTCGCCCATTCTGCTCCTCACTCTCACCCCCTGCAGATGAGCATTCCGACTCCAGGGTTATGACAGGCAGTGCTAAAATAGCAAGAGGCAATTGACAGGGATATGTCACGGTATGTGAGGACAGAGAGATGGCAAGAGAGGCTGGGCAAGGTCTTGGAGAGCATTTAAGGTAAGAACAAAGAGTTTGTGCTACACCAAGGAATGAACAGGAAGTTGCTGTTGTGTCGATTTCTTTCTTTAAAGCAGCAACAGCTTGATCCCTGTACTAGCCTTTCAGTTTGAAGGTTGCTGTGTAACCCTTGTTTTGGTTTTAGCACCATCAGTGTGTCCAACAAGCAAAAGAATCCTTTTATTTGTGACTTCTGTCAGGGCTGAACAGAAGGTGCAGTTCTTGTTTTGAGCTGAATTCAGCCTTGCTTACTGAAGGCAATTATGTATGAGTGTTGAGCTGCGAGGTGGTACACGTTACATAATACACATTGTGCATTTTGGGGGAACCATCCTCGCCCCCGTTTCCCCTCCTCCTGTGTAAATTTGCATGAATGATGACTTTGAACCCTGGCAAGGGAACGGCTTGATCTGGACGCACTGTCCCTAAGTCAGCATTCAGAAACAGACTGGCCAGTCTTTGGCAGACTACCTCCCCCAACCCCTCCAACCCTTTTAATATGGTCTAGTAATATCATACTCTGCAAACGCAGGGCAAATAATAGCTTACAAGGCAGCTTTCGGATTTTAAACACTTGCTTGCGATCTTGTTTGTTAAAATTAAACGAATTCAGTAGATTTGCATTGCTCACCTGACTCTTAGAGTAGTTGCCAGGCGTATCTTTGCACATGTTAAAATGACCTACCTGAGAAGGGCACTAGCTCTCGTGTCCGCTCCTTGTGAGTTCTTGCACTTCTGCACCAGATCCTCTTAACTATGGAACAATAGCTCAAGTCTTGCACAAATTAACGAAGGCAGCAGTGCTCCTCGTGTTACAGTTTTTCTTAAGCCAAATGAGCAGACAGTCGGGGCGGCGGGGAAAACAAAGTACTGGGCTGCCCGACTGCTTTCTGGAAAGGGGGTACTCTTTTGCCATCTGCACCCCTAAAAGACACTCACATAGAAATGGAGAGAGCTGTTCTCTTGACCCATTCCTTCTCCTTTTGTAAATGCGCTGCAATCCTACAGGGAGTTAGAGCTCTGGGCAGATCCTTGACCATTAGCCATCATCTCAAGGGAAAATGTGTCTTATAACAAAGGAGGTATGTGGCCGAACTCCTATATATAACAACAACATTCTGCGATCCGGACTCTGACCTGCAGGCATAGGGCGGTATATAAACTAAATAAGTAATAGGCAACAAAATTGGATTATGCAGAATACAGAAAACCTAGCATTAAAGGTTATTATTACACGAAAGGGGATTCAAGTTACAAGAAAGGAGTTTCTGGCTAAACATCAGGAACAACTTTTGACAGTGGAACAGTAGTGCTGATGGACTCTCCTTCCTTGCAGGTTTTTAAGCAGCGGTTGGATGGCCACCTGTCATGTATAGCTTATGAAACAACGGCTAAACTTGCCAGGCAGCCCCACGGATTCCCCCAGGAGGAGTAGATGTGCTGAGCTTGAATGTAGATTGTCCTGTTTTGCCTCCTTGCCCAGCTGAGAGACATTCTGGGGAGGGGTGTGTGGCAGAGGCGGGGAGAGGGATTGGGAAACCTTTCTTTCACCTTCCCAAGGCGACGTCCTCACACTTTGGGAGAAAGGGGATCAAAGGAAACAAAGCACAGAAGGATAAGCGAAAATCTGCCCCCGCTGCCCTTTCTGAAAACCAGATTGCCTTGTTTGGATTTTCTGTGTTAGCAGGATAAAAGCATGCTATATTCTCATGGGGTGGCGGGCGAGGAAGGAAATTTCTAAGCTTCTCCGCCAGCTTGTTTTCATCCTTAGGAGAAGGTGCTTTGGAGAAGTAGCTGTGCATGTGCCTCTTTTGCAGCAAAGTGGAGGGTGGGGGTGGCGGGACTTTACGCCTCTTTTCCTCAAAAGTGATCTGTTAAAAAGAGTATTGGTTGCTTAATAAAGTGTAGATTGCCCTCTCGGTGAACCCGCCAGTGACTCTCCAGTTGGGGTCATTCCAAGTTCATTCTGTGGACTTTTGACTGCCTTCTGTGTATGTGAAAACAGCCGGCAGCTCCTGCAGGGATCACTCATTCAGGCCTGTAACACAAAACTATTCCCCCGTAGGCACCTGCTGGGCAGGCTCACAGGGGGTCCTGGGGCTGGGGGAGCGGCAGAGGGCAGGGGGGAGACAGCCCCCTTCCCACATTGGGCATCTGTAGAGGTGGAGAAGAACTGGGCTCTCCCCAGCAGGTCCTCTCGACTGGCCAGGCATCCCTATAGACAACTCATTAGACGTCTTTGCGGATTACCCAGCAACATGCTATTGTCAGAATTCATTACAAGGCCGGGTTAACGAGGAGATGCGAGCTAATTTAAGGGCCTTTTGCTTGGGCTCCGTGACATAAATTGGGGGTAAGGCGGATACTGTCCGGCTTGGTGGAAGGAAAATTTGCTGCTACCTTTCTGGCGGCTTCTGGGTTTGGGCGCTGTACAACCTGCATTTGAGCCTCTCTTAAAAAAAGGAAAAAAAGAATTGCAAATTCTGCCAGAGTCAATGCACCACCAACACCCTACCGGTCTGAGAATTGTTAGTACAGTGGTACCTCGGGTGAAGTACTTAATTTGTTCCGGAGGTCCGTTCTTAACCTGAAACTGTTCTTAACCTGCAGCACCACTTTAGCTAATGGGGCCTCCTGCTGCTGCCGCGCTGCCGGAGCACGATTTCTGTTCTCATCCTGAAGCAAAGTTCTTAACCCGAGGTACTATTTCTGGGTTAGCGGAGTCTGTAATCTGAAGCGTATATAACCCGAGGTACCACTGTATGTTGAGATTTGTGTGTGTTTATTCTGCCTTGAGATGCATGTTCCTGGCTTGCCAGCCCATGCCCACAATACGCCAGTCTGAGACTGTTTCAAGTATCCTGAGGTTGAGGATAAGTAGACTTCTCTTTCCATTTTTTTTATTTTATTTTTTAGTGGGGAGGGGCGGTAAAAACGTCAGGCTTTTTGTAGAAGTGACACATGGGCCAAGTCTATTGTATGTCTGCTTTTTGCTGAGTCCTTTGGTGGCAGCATCTTTGCTGTTTTGTACTACGTGGCTTCTGTTCCCAGGAAGGCACTGCAAGGATTCTGGTGTTAAACATGTCTTGTAATGCAACATTGCACCAAATTCCTGTCTTTATATTTATTGAAATAAATGTCCTGGTAAATTTGATAACCCTGTAAGTGAGACAGTGAGGCACAAACCACAGATCATGGTTTGCCTTAGATGGACATTGAGACGGGTGGTGTAGACTTAACTAGAAAGCCATTCCATGTTTATTTCATTTTTTTTATTTTTCAGAGCTAGGTTTTTCAGTGTGCGCATTTCAAGTCAGATAAGGAATGTTTTAAGTTTCCCAAGAAAATATCTAGCTATGTCTGTATGTCTGCAGGAAGATGCTGTATTGCCTTTATCCTACATTTCCTATATGTTAATTTACATTCATCCATTTTTAAATGATTAACAGGGTCTTTTTTGTGATGGCAGCCCAACATTGGAGTGCTCTCCCCTTGGACTATTAGGCCACAGGGTAACACTGAGTAGATGAGGCACCATGCAGAGATCTTCCTGTTTCGTCCAGGATCTTGAATGTTTAATTGATTTTCTGTGCTGTTTTGAGTCAGGAGCCTTCCTTTTAAAAAAAAATGTTAAGAAATGACGGGGCAGAATAGAAACGGTGTTTGCAGAGCTGCTTTTTTTTTTTTTTAGAAAAAAATTAAAAAGAAGAACCTGCTGTGCTGTTTCAGCTGCACAGAAATGCCTTAAACATTAACCTGACCTTGCGACCTGCTGCAGTAGCAAGGCAGTCCAAAGGTAAAGGGCTAGCAATGCATCTTTTTGGAGAAGGGTTGTAGCTTAGTGGCAGAGCATCTTGATTTGCCTGCAGAAGGTCCCAGGTGCAGTGCCCAGTGGCATCGCCAGGTGGGGCTGGGACAAGACCCTGCCTGAAATCCTGGCAAGCCGCTGCCAGTCAGTGCAGGGTCAACAGTGTTGAGCTAGATGGACCAATGATCTGGCAGTTTCCTGTGTTAGTTAATTCTCTTCTGCCTGGGCATTGTGCCTGCTTTAGAACTCATCACAGAATTGCTTGGTATCTCTGAGCCCAGCAGTGCAGATTGAGAACCTTGTGTTGCTATCATTAACTTTGCATTTGTTTTTACCTTTTTGCAAGGGGCTAGTCAAAAGGGATGCAGGTGGCCCTGTGGGTTAAACCACAGAGCCTAGAACTTGCCGATCAGAAGGTCAGTGGTTCGAATCCCTGCAACGGGGTTAGCTCCCGTTGCTCGGTCCCTGCTCCTGCCAACCTAGCAGTTTGAAAGCACGTCAAAGTACAAGTAGATAAATAGGTACCGCTCCGGCGGGAAGGTAAACGGCATTTCTGTGTGCTGCTCTGGTTCGCCAGAAGCGGCTTAGTCCTTCTGGCCACATGACCTGGAAGCTGTATGCCGGCTCCCTCGGCCAATAAAGCGAGATGAGCACCGCAACCCCAGAGTCTGTCACGACTGGACCTAATGGTCGGTGGTCCCTTTACCTAAGGGGCTAGCCATCTTCTCCCAGCTCTTAACTCTCTAGGCTTAGCTATGGCTACATATACATTTCCGTGGCACCGCAGTGTGTTGCTTCCGAGCAGCTCCACTCCAGACCTAACCAAACAAAGGACGGCTTTGCTGAGAACCGCTTCTTACATGCATCATGAAATAAACTCTGGGAGTTCCCAGGGTTAATCAGGCAGATGAGGTGGAAACCGGGCATGTGTCATTTGAAAAAGAATTGGTGGAGTGGCTGGAGAGAGTGTTGTTTTATTTAGTTGTTTAGAAATATTTATGTACTGTACTACAGTTCTCTGAAATCAATCCGAAAAGCAGATTGCAACATAGTAACCGAAAACACTTCCTCTCATAGCAAATTCAGATGATACTGTGTAGTGTAGACTTCAGCACAAAAACAAACAAACAAACCTATTTTTAGAATAAAGCAGAAGTGGGGGGGGGGGATTGCGCAAGCACCTCTTGAAGTTTCACCCCCATCAAACTCCCGACAATGTCAGGGTGGAATCACGGAGGAGCGGCAAGGCCTCCCACAAGCTGTTCCTCATTTCCCAGACTCATTAGGCTGCATCGGGGCGGGGAGATAGTCCTGCAGTTGAAGCCATGGTCCCTAAAAGCCCTCAATGCTACCATTCATTCTTGTGGCAATGCCCAATGCAGGTCTTCTCTGAGCCTGTAACACTGTCAGGTAAGCCTGGAGTCTGGGAAACGGTGGCTACAATGGTGTGACCCCAAAAAATGAAATTACAAGGCTAATAAAGTCTGATGGATTGAAGTCTGGGTTTGTTATGCATTCATAGAATTGTAGAGTTGGAAGGGATCCCAAGGATCCAATCCCCTGCAGTGCAGGAATCACAACCAAAGGATCCCTGACAGATGGCCATCCAACCTCTGTTTAAAAGCCTCCAAGGAAAGAGAGTCTACCACCTTCCAAGTTGGTTCCACTGTTGAACAACTCTTTCCATCGGAAAGGTCTTCCTAATTCAGGAACTATGAACTTACTAGATTTAACTTACGAACCAACCAGTTCCGAAGTCCAGCAACGTCACTACGAGTCACACATTCAGCGTTAATGCAAGTTCCATGTTTGTGTGTTTGTTGTCTTTAACAGTTCACTGGAACTTTGTCCGATGGGTTGGGGAAGACAATGGATAACCGGCATCAAACAGAACGAGAGTACATTCGATACCATGCGGCAACAAGTGGGGAGCATCTCGTAGCTGGCATTCATGGACTGGCTCATGGTAATATACAAACATAGAATTTTGTGGTCCCCCCCCCCCCCCGCCCAGCAATACAGGATTCCACTGCTGAACAGTTCTTACTGTCAGCTCTTCCTTATGTTTAGTTTTTTCCTACCCTCTGGAGCAGGAGAAAACAAGCTTACTCCATCTTCACTGTGGCAGCCCTCCAGATATTTGAAGATGGCTATCAAATCATATCATATGTTCATAAAAAAGGTTATGCAATGGGCATATCAGGGCTCCCTTGAATGAAAGGCTTTAGAAGAGCAATTATTTTTACAAGCATAGCCAGACAGGGTCTGTCCAAATTGTACTTTTAAGAAATTTATGCCCATGCCTTCCCTGTATGTTCAATCTTATAGCAGCCGTGAATTTTCTTATCATTGTCCTAGAACCCTACAGCTACTTGTGCCACTAAGCATGCTCATTGTCTTCGACAGGTATCATTGGTGGATTGACAAGTGTCATAACCTCGACGGTAGAAGGTGTAAAAACCGAAGGGGGGGTCAGTGGCTTTATATCTGGCCTTGGGAAAGGACTCGTCGGAACTGTGACCAAACCGGTGGCTGGTGCTCTAGACTTTGCCTCTGAAACAGCCCAAGCAGTGAGAGATACAGCCACGCTTACCGGCCCCAGGTTAGTTAAATCTCCTTTTTTTGGTGGGGTGTGGGGGGAATGATGACAGTACCAAGCAGAGTCACATGCGGATTATCCAAAGCATTTTGCAGCGAAACGATTTCCTGGCTTGGCCTGGCAACAGGTTTCCAGAGATGAGTTCCAGGAGAAGGTCTTCTGTACAAAGTACAGGAAAATGAGATCTTTCCCTTGAAACCCTTTTGCCCTTCTCCTCCCTTTTGCCGTCCCAAACTGTTTAGTGGCTTTGAAAGGCAGGTGAGAGGTTTAAAGGGAAATAGCCCTTTTATTCTGCCTGCCTCTGTCTCTCTTTTCGCCTCCTCACCCCTCACTTTCTCCCTACAAAGGGTACGGTGGCAAAAAAGTTCATTGCCTCTTCCTCTGCCTTTGCTGTTGCAGAGGTGTTTCTCAGCTCAGGAAAACAGAAGGCGATGGGTTAAAACAAACAATGGGTGTGTTATGGATCTGTGGTCCTCTGTGTTCTTGGAAAGGCAAAGAGGTGAAATGAATTTTCCTCGCTCACCTCCCCATGCAGTTGCATATAGTGTGTGTGGGAAAGCAGGGGGTGAATGGGTAGGTTTGCCAGTAGGCGGCTTGGGAAGGGATCGGCTTGGGGCTCTTTCTTGTCCCCTTATTCCTGCCACGTGTAAAAGGCCCTCTGAGAATCTGTAGCAGTTTAATAATTGTTGTAAAGATGCAAATCTGGGCAAGTGGCCCTCAGCAGGGACCAGGAGTGCCAGGGCCGCGGGTTTCATGCATTGTGCAAGGCCCTGGGACTGTAATTTGTGGGTGCTTGGGCACCCAGGGCCCCAGGGAGCCTGCACCCAGGGAGCCTATAGCAGGGACACATGCCACAGTCCCTTTTGCCTGATGAACGTTCAGTGTTATACTTTGCCCAGTTCTTTAAAGCGCCTTGTGACCCACTTAAGAAATACAGTGATGTCCCTAAAAAACAAAAGGGAGGAATACTTTCAGTTGGACTTGGAAATACAAGAGGCTTTCCTAAAGATCAGTTAACATGGGGAGTTTGGATGGTGCCTTCTTCTGCATCCAGACTGGGTGGAGAATTGCACTCCGCTGAAGTCTTGCTAATACTCCAAGCTCTCACTGTTGCTCGGCTTCAACCCAGCCCAGTGCAAGCCAAAGGCAAAAAAAAAAAGCTGTGTTGCAAATGTCTTTTCCTTCTGTTGGCTGAACTCTAAATACTCCCTTGCACTCCAAAGCCCAGAACAATCCATTTCTCATTCGAGTGTCACTTATGTAAGGCTCTTACCAGATCTTGAGAAATGAACAAAATCCATTTCTTTCCCTTTGAATTGCTATGAGAGTGCATGAATCACTTTCAGTTAGCCTCTTGGATGTGTATTTCTTAGTCCTTGTAGATTTGCTTCTGGTGTGGGATAACCACCTCTCTCTCTGTGTGTGTGTCTCCCCCCCCCCTCCATTGCCATTTTGGCATTTGTGAGCTGTGATGGCTTTCCCGGAACTCCTATAATCACATGGAAATTTTGAACAAGAGGAAAGCAGGGGAATTGCTACTCCCCCCACCCCCGACATTCCCCCTTTTCCACACATGTACACAGACACAAATGCAGTTTGTAGAGCCTTTTCAGCAGCGAGAACCAGCCCTGAGATGCAAGTATTCATGTGATGCTTTCAAAGCAGTCGTCAGAATGAGAGACCAAGGGAAGCCACCTTCATTAGTCTTGATTCCATCCTTGAGCAAAGTAGCACCTAAAAGTACAGTGGTGCCCCGCAAGACGAATGCCTCGCAAAACGAAAAACTCGCAAGACGAAAGAGTTTTCCGTTTTTGAGTCGTTCCGCAAGACGAATTTCCCTATGGGCTTGCTTCGCAAGAAGAAAGCCCATAGGGAAATCTCCGGGGACCTCTTTTAAATGCTGGCGGTGGGGAGCAAAGCCTTTCGCCCCTCTCCGGCCTTCAGAAGAGGTCCAGGAAGGCCGGCGGGGGCTGAAAGGCTTTGCTCCCCACCGCCAGCATTTTAAAAGTGGTCCGGGGTAGCAGGGAATTGCACTGCACTTTCCCGCTATCCCGGACCACTTTTAAAATGCTGGCCGTTGGGAGCAAAGACTTTTGCCCCCCGCCAGCCTTCAGAAGAGGTCCAGGACCTCTTCTGAAGGCTGGCGGGGGGCAAAAGTCTTTGCTCCCCCCCCCCCGCCTGCCTTCCCGGGATAGCGGAGAAGCGCAGCGCATTTCTCCGCTATCCCGACGGCTTTTGAAGAGGTCAGGACCTCTTCTGAAGGCTGGCGGGGGGCAAAAGTCTTTGCTCCCCCCCCCCCCCGCCTGCCTTCCCGGGACAGCGGAGACTTCTCCGCTGTCCCGGGCGATCTTAAAATGCTGGCGGGCGTTCGCTGTCCCGGGAAGGCAGGCGGGGGGGGAGCAAAGACTTTCGCCCCCCGCTGGCCTTCAGAAGAGGTCCAGTCTTTGCTCCCCCCCCCCCCCGCCTGCCTTCAACAGCCGTCGGGATAGCAGAGAAACGGCAGAGAAGTCTCCGCTGTCCCGGGGGCTTTTAAAATGCTGGACGTCGGTAGCAAAGCCCTCCTGTCCCCGGAGATTGCGGGGCGGGAGGTGGGGAGAAGGGCTTTTCTTCCCACCGCCAGCCTTCAGAACAGCCTTCTGAAGGCTGGCGGTGGGGAAAAAAGCCCTTGTCCCCCCCCCCAGCCTTCAGAAGAGGTCGAGGGACAGACTGTCCCCGGACCTGGTCTGAAGGCGGTTTCCATAGGAACGCATTGATTGACTTTCAATGCATTCCTATGGGAAACCGTGCTTGGCAAGACGAAAAACTCGCAAGAAGAAAAAACTAATTAATTTCGTCTTGCGA
This sequence comes from Podarcis gaigeae, assembly GCF_964106915.1. Lineage (NCBI taxonomy): Eukaryota > Metazoa > Chordata > Lepidosauria > Squamata > Lacertidae > Podarcis > Podarcis gaigeae. The sequence continues at coordinate 24,340,901 of NC_139684.1, forward strand.
GGCACCACTGTATGTAGACATAGAGATTCCATCCATAACGGCAGAAAATGCTGCTGCTACTACAACTTTGCCAAACCTTTATTAAGCATTGCAAATATAGGACATCCGTATACAAAATTTTAAAATATAATATATATATACAAATAGCCATGCAAAATTATGTAATAACGAGGATTTTCATTGGAGTTTCTTAGTGCCATTTGCCACTCTGAAAGAGATACTACTGATGAAAAACTCGGACATCCTTGCAGTTATTTCCAAGTTAATGTCAGACAGATAGAATCTGATGTTTTCATTGTGCCGTGATATTAGACTACCCAAAAAGGGGGATAACACACGAATGTGTAGCTGGTCATACAATGGACAGTAGAAAAGAATATGTTCTGCTGTGTCCGGCACAAACAAAAAACATCCGCAATGTCTATCATTTCTGGGGATGTTTAAATATCTGCCCTTGACTAAAGCTGAAGTTCAGTTGGGCCAACATAAAGGCCCTGCGTTGGACTGGAATTGTTAATTTTGAAATATAAGTGACCCTGTTATCTGTTGTATTTAAACTATAAAACTTGGGGGAGCAAATTTTAATTACAGCTGACTTAATGTTTTGTTTTTCAATGTCCCTTAATTGGATTTGAATATTATGATAAATATATTGCTCACTTGAATTATACAAGGGTTCCTGGTCAATACCAGTAGATCTGATTTTGCTTTGTAAGAGTTGAAACCATCTGGATTTATAAGAGTCTTTAAGTAAGTCAGAAAGCAGACTTGGAGATTGACAACAGAAATGGCAACGCAGCCAGTATTTTATAGTGCTAGCCCACAACCAATATTCCATCGTGTGTATACCTAGTTCTGCAACATCTGTGGCATTGGTAGAGACAGGAGGGTTGATGAATCATTCATGTCCATGCTCCCTGCCTTTGCAGCAGGATATTTTTGTTTTATTTTATTTATTTATTTATTTACATTTACACCCCACAATTCCTGCAAGGAGCTCAAGTTCTTCCCCCATCCCCATTTTATCCTCCTCACAACCCTGTGAAGTAGGTTTGGCTAAGACACAACGACTGCCCCAATGCCTTGAAGTAGACCAAAGAATTGTAGCAGAATTAATTGGCTCTTTGACTCTCCCATATCTCATATTCATCTACACTGACTTCCCAGGGGTCTTTTTAACAGGAAGAGGTAGGTTTTGCGGGTTCTATCAGATGTTTTCCAGACAGTGTTATTGCTGAGACATGAACTCAGTTGTTATATACCTGTGTAGCCCATTTGTTCAGGGGGCAATTAGAGCCACTCCCTTCATTTTCTTCCCCCCTACTGCCCTTGATTCAACCCCACTGAGATCTTGAAGATGATAGATTTGGGCTGGATTAGAATGCAAAGTTTTTCTGTGTGCCATCTTTGCAAACCCTTGCAGCAATAACAGGAGCTTGGCTGGGGCAGAGATTGGCTTGACAAATGCATCTGCTCCCATGGAGCTGTGAAGCCAGGTGAAAAACAAGACAAGGCTTTTTACAGGTTTCGCAGTTACAGGGGCTGGGAATTTATGCAGGTTCTGGACTAAAACAAGCCCGCTGCATCCCTAAATGGTGTTTGTGCAGCTTGACTGCATCTGCAGGAGGGTGTTTTGTAAACTATATAGACTCACATGCTTCCAAGCACAATGCAAAGTGTTGGGGCCGACCTTTAAAGCCCCACAAGGCCTCGGCCCAGTATACCTGAAGTATACCAGTATACCAGTATACCCCCATCGTTCAGCCCAGACACCAAGGTCCAGCCCTGAGGGCCTTCAGGCAGTTCCCTCACTGCAAGAAGTGAAGTTACAGGGAACCAGGCAGAGAGCCCTCTCGGCAGTGTCAAGGAAATAAACAACTGTCTGACTTTTAGAAGACCTCTGAAGGCAGCCCTGTATTGGGAAGTTTTAAATGTTTGACATTTTACTGTATTTTTATATGCACTGTAAGCCACCCAGAGTGTCTGGGGGAAACCCAGCCAGATTGGGGGATTGATTAATTAATTAATTACTCTCTCCCTGTTCTTCAGTTGAGCCTACCTACAGGCTTTCTGCATATGTGCAGAGGCAAGGGAGAAAAGGAAAGCATGGTGTATATTTATATATCTTATCTACCAATCTGCAATTTACATACCTGAAACCCCGGAGAACCACTGTGAATCAGTGCAGACAATACAAAGAAAGGTGTACCAACGGTTTGGCAATCTAGGACAGCTTCCCGTGTTCCTATGGAAGGACCATAGCTTAGTATTTGCATGAGGAAGGTTGCAGCTTCAACCCCCAGAACCTCCAGGTAGCACTGAGCGAAATGGGACCCGTTATCTGACTTGGTTTAAGGCAGCTTCCTATGTTCCTATGAGTTAGTTCTCTGTCCAGGAATTACTTCTCAGCTCTGCTGCTTGAGAACCTTTTAAACTGGAGATCCCAAAGCTAAAACCCAACAGCCTTCTGCTCTGCTGCTGAGCTGCAGGTCCTTCCCCCCTCCCTTTTAGCTGTTCTCAAGCATCACTGCAGCGGGGTTGAATTTGGCAGCAACTTTAAAATGTCAAGGCTGGACAGAGGGATATGACTGAGCTTCATTCTGGCCATTTTCTAATGTTTATCCCTTCCCTGTTGCACTGATGCTACAGGTGAGCATTGCGAAATAGCACTAAAAGCACATTACTGACTGCTTGCTTCTGCCAAAGTTAAACAAGCAGGCATGCTTGCGATAAACTGTGCTACAAAGCGGATTTCCTTCTCTGGCATTTTCATGAAGAGAACCTTTGAGAGAGTGAGAGAGAGAGAGAGAGAGAGCGCGAGAGCGCAAAGACACTGTAAACAGGAACCGCATTAAGCAATGCATTGTGAACAGGAACTATTGAAAGTGGTGCGGCGAAGTTTGGGAGGAGTGACGGAACACGAACTTGCTTTGAACCCTTCTGCCTTAAGCAGGTAATCAGAGCATTATTGTTAGTGTCTGTTATAAGTGATATGCTTCTGGGTTCAAGCAGAGTTCAGCCAGAAATCCTCATCGCAGCGAAACCTTCCCTCGATCCAGGGAAGGCCTACTCGGAAACGTTGCCGGGCAAATGCCTTGCAGACTCCATCCACACCTGTGGAATACAAAACACCTCGTGGCACTGGCTCTGAAAAGCTGAGAGTTGACAGTGTCATCATGCAGCGTATGTCTGAATGCTGCTTTTCCCATCAGTGGAATGGTGAGAGGAGAAGCTGTGCTTTGCAGCAGACACAAGAACCTCTGTATGGGGCTGGGGGAGAGTTGGCAACTACACACACACACCTGAGTAACCTGCCTTAGCCACATGTCTTGTCCAGTCGGTGCATCCTTGGATGCAGCTGCAAATGCTCCAGCCAATCGCTATAAATTCTTTTAATTGGTGGTAGCTTCCTTCTTCCTCTTCATTCTGTTTTATTCTCTGTGTTCCTTTCTTTCCAGTTGACTCTCATACACTTGCTTGTTTGGCAGTAGTTCGGTGTTGGGGGTGGGGGTACGGTCATCTAAGTACACTGGATAGATAATTCCAAAGTGTTTCCCCTTTTCTTCCTCTCTTCTCACCCTCCCTTGCCCTGCAGTCCCGCTCTCCATATTAGGAAATCTCCCTCCAGCAGAAATGAATCCTAGAATTGCAAAGGCAGCCTGAGGGTCATTTAGCCCAACCCCCTGTAGTTCATATGCAGTCACATCTTGCCTTTCAAAAACTCGAGAGAGAAGCTGGTAGAAGCTGGCATAGACGTGACTTGTTGGCATCCATTGGTGTTCGTCCAAAAAGAGATGTGGGGTGAAGGCTAAATACATAACCTGTTTTCAGTGGCACAAAGCGAGCAGGCATGGTCTACTGGTGGCTACTGAGTGTTAGTTTTAAGGGCAAGAGGCCCAGGTTTAAACGGGAGCCATGAAGCTCAGTGGGTGAACTTGATCCACTTTCTGACCATCCCTCAACTTCATCAACCCGGAGAGGTACTTGCGGTTTAGAATGGGCAGGGGAAGAACCGCCCCCACCACCCTCAATTTAAAAAGCAGTCATTTTTTCAACATCCGCCGGTTCACCTGGGAGCGCAGGCGCTTTTGCTGTATTTTTGGCGTCCGCTCCCAAAGTAGCCGGATACCAGCGTGCAGCCGGGTCCCATCACTTCCTTGCGGACACTGCCAACATTTCCCTCCAGGTATGCCGTGTTGCGGAAGGTTGGCGGTGCGTGCTGCCTGAAATTTGGCCTTTTGTCGCGGGGAGTGGTGTGTGTGTGTGTGTGCTGTGCTTGCTGCCGAGCCGTGAGCCTCGGTGGTGCCGGAGCCCGGGGCCTGCTGGGACGGGGTTTACACTTGAGCTGTCCTTTTGCCCTTCCCCTGAACTCTCTTCATTTCAGTCATGAGCAAACAGTCAGTGCCTGAACTAACAACCCTGCAGTTCTCCAAAGCACGTCTCGCTTACAGTACCAAACAAAGGGAGGCCCGCGTGGGCCAGCCCAAGCCGAGGAATGCGGCTTTGGGGTTCTGCTCCATAAATTTAGCCAGCACGACAAAAAAAAGGGGGGGAGAGATAATCTGAACCTTCGTGATGATCTGAAAAGGGGGTGGGGGCGGGGAGGAGGTTTGCGTCCCATTGATTGCGGTCTGGCACGATGCCAGGCCCCGGGCCTGACCGACAGTTGAACCATATCGTTAAGGCGTGTAATACTGCTCGAGTTTTGTACGGCAGCCAATGAGTACATATCCAAAGGGCAAAAGTTTAGAAGGAGTTGAGGCTGTCCTATTTAACCCTCTCACACTGCATGTAATGTATACGGGCTCCTGCTAAGGAACAGCTACGTTGCCTTTTTTTAAAAGAAAAAAGGGGGGGGGAGAGTAAACGTGCAATTGTTTTTACTTCCGAGTCTGGTTCGTAAAGCGAAGATGACTTCAGGGAACAATGCCGGATTGATGCCTGGCATCCCCTGCCCCAGTTTGGCACTCTAGAGAAGGGGCCATCCATGGTTTGGATGTTTGTCATTGTGCGTCAGGAACGGGCCTTGGGACGAGCACCCTGCACCCTTGCAGGAAGTTCTGGGGCGTGCATAATTCCCCCTTGTTTCTTGGGTCAGCTGTGTAGGTCTGACAGGAATGTAGTTGGAACTGCAGACGGGAGCCCGACTCTCTGAATCTGGCCCTTTCTTTCCCAATAAAGCTTGTGAACTTAATTATGACACGGTGTTCTGATATTGGTGATGAGTCAGATGTGCGAGGGGCTGCAGATTTGAATTTGCTTAAAAACACAGTACTTGCATAAAACAGTGCAGGTTCCCACCCCTCCCAACACACACACTTTTTCCATTTGTCACCAAATTTGACATTTTTGCAGAGAGGCCTTTGTGGGGAATTTACATCGGGGAGGGGCGTCTTCTGGAGATTGAGGGTTCAAAAAGACACAGCTTGTGGAGGTGTCTGATTCTCCAGATTCATTTTTGAAGGTTTTCTTCAATCTCCTTTGCTTTACAGATGTCTGTATGCTCTTAAATTGGGGTTCTCTCTCTCGCTGTTGTAGCCTTGAACTCATTCCCGGATGCTCGTTATCATTTTGTGGCTACTTAATGTATACACACCCTCTTTTACCAGTTTTTTCACATCTCCCTCCTTCCCCAAGTAGTAGGAAGTTCCAAGGCCAGTTGCTGCAAGCAGTCCTTTTCTTGTGAGGAGATAGCATTTGCAGCTCACGGCAGTGTGAAAAATCTGCTTGTTTACTAATATACACATTGTATTTGGCGGGTGCAGGGAGGAGAAGTCTCCTTCCAGTGACAATACTAACCAGCTAATCAGCATCAGTTCCTAAGGCCGGCCAGCCAAATCCTTATCCCTCAGGGGCCAAATTGGACCACTGTGTGGGGTTGCCCACCTCTCAGTTACCTGGTGTCACAGTGACATCGGGTGATGGGGTGCTTTGAAGTCCCAGCAGTGGTTACAAAGAGCCCTGCACGGTGCTTTGAAGTGCTGGCAGCCAGCTGAGTCTCGGAGCCTCAAAGCACCAAGCAAGGCTCTTTGCAAGGAGCAGAGGAGGATTGTAAGAAGCCTGGCTCAGCACTTGGTGAGACCCTTCAAGGATTGGCTGGCTACAGAGTTCTCCCTGAGGAATTCAGTAGCACAGCCTTCCCTGCCAGTGCACTGTGTTGAATACACTTTAAGGGTCTCCATTGTGCATTGGCCACTGGGTCTCCATCCCATAAGATGTTTGGTGTGGGGAAGGGGGGCATGCTTGGGTAAAAAGCGGTGTGGCAGGCCAAGTGGGATCATAATTCGGCCCACAGACCAGAGGTTCCCACCCTTGCCTTAGGGCAAAGCACACATTGGGTCCATTTAGCTCATTTTATTTTATTTTATTATTTATTTTATTGTTAGCTTTGCTGCATTAAATGTGCATTCTGTAGCTGACCTCCTTTGTGATGTTTTATTTTGAATTCTTTAAGATAATATTTTAGTTTCCTGGTAATTATGTTGCTTTGAATGTATACTTTGCATTTGACTTTATTCGCTAATTGTTTTGGATCATTTTTATTTGATGTTTTAATGTGTTGCAAACAGCTTTGAGATTCTTCAAAATGTAAAGTGGTATAGAAATGTTGTTGTTGTTGTTACAGACTGGTAGAGACCCTCCAGCATTTTAGGTGGAATCATTTCCCCAAATCCTCTTATCTGGAGATTTCAGGGATTGAACCTGGAGCCTTCGGTATATATAGTATGTGTTTCACCTCTGAGCTAGTCCTTCCTTGCAAATGACTTGCTGGTCTCCTGTTGCCGCAAGCTTAGCCGAGGCAAAACCCAGAATTTCCAACTCTGTCGCACATTTCTAGCCACCGAAACCTTTTCTCCATCTCCAGGCCAGTGTGTATAGTTGCGTTTTAAAGAAAGCCATGTGGAAATCTAATTTTGGCTAAATAAAAGCTTTCGTTTGACATTACTGCAGCACACAACAAGTGTGATAGTTCCTCCTAAGAATTAGGTAGAAAAACATTCATTACCTGTGCCAGCTACTTTCCAGAATTGTCTGGATCAATGGGGAGTCGTAGCTTGGTTTTTCAATCCAGGCACAAGTTTCCGTGCGCTGCTCTGGTTCGCCAGAAGCAGCTTAGTCATGCTGGCCACATGACCTGGAAGCTGTACGCCGGCTCCCTCGGCCAATAAAGAAAGATGAGTGCCACAACCCCAGAGTCGGCCATGACTGGACCTAATGGTCAGGGCTCCCCTTTACCTTACCTAGGTCCACAAAGTGCTTTGAGATTGACATACCCATCATAAATAACAACCACTAAAACCCAGGACTAGGGAACCTGTGGCCTTCCTGGATGTTGCTAGACTCCAACTCTCATTCCAGTTCTTAGGGATGATGTCAGTTGTAGTCCAGTAACCCCTGGAGGGCACCAGATTGTCTATCCTAAAGGCATTGTTGTGTTTCTCCCCTCTTGCTCGGGGGCAGGTTCCTGTTTTCTTCTAAAATAGTGTTTTCTCTTGTTAGCTACAAACAGGACTTACAGGCTTCCTACCAGAAAAACGGGTTTTCTTTGTGCAAATCATAAATGCAGGTATTTTCCCAGCCAGCCACCCTTTGCCCCCCACCCTAGGCAGGGTTAAAAGTGTTCGCCTGTTTCTACATGTAGCAACTTCCTTTGGAGCCACATAACATACCACCACACTGGAAAAGCAACTGAGATCAAGGTTATTAAAGAGCTTTGCTTTCTTCCTTGCATATAGTCATCTGTACCTTTCCAGCAGCTTCTGTAGAGCTGTATTCTGGTGGTCCATTACTAGGCTTCAGAGAAAAGCCATAATCCAAAAGGAAGGCCATCTTAGTTGTTCATGGATTCTGTTAGGTATTCATTTTATACCCTGCCCGTTAGCCAAAAGGTCTCTTGGAGCCGCTTACAAAAACCAGTCCCTGCCTCACAGGCTCACAGTTTTAAAAAGACATGACACACGAGGAAAAAGGAGAGGGAGGGAGAAGGGGAACGCAACCTCAGACATAAACCTCTTTCCAGACATAAACAGTTCTTTAAAATTACAGCCAGTATCTGTGATGGTTCCAGCTGCCATGCCCTTCCTTCCTTCCTTCCTTCCTTCCTTCCTTCCTTCCTTCCTTCCTTCTTGGACAAGCACATACCCACCAGTTCCTGTTGAAGCAGAGAAAGCATAGGACCGTATCTTAAGACTGGGTGAGCATGACAATGGGATTAAGCGTTTCAACATTTATCCACAGAATTCATCCACAAAGTTTTCATTATCCAAGTTTAAAACTCCTATATTATCCCAATATGCTTTGGATCATGTAGATGGTGAAAATAAAAAAAGTTGGACTGTGCTCACTCGCCTTTGGGGGGAGTAGGTGGGTGGCAGATCCTTCTTCTAGCAGCAGCCACAGAGGCTGCAAAGAGCAAGTTCAGATGGATACAAGCTGTGCATCTGAGCCATGGGCAACCACTAATAGCAACTCTTCTGAAGATACCCAGGATCAGGCAGGGATATAAGGAATCAGTCACTCCTTAAATGAACACAGGAACCTCGAACTTTGCCCAATAACGTATCAGCAGCCAGAGTTTTCTCGGTCATTGGGAACCAGTGACTGAAAAGGAATTTGGATGGAGAGGGACGCAGGTGGCACTGTGGGTTAAACCACAGAGCCTAGGACTTGCCAATCAGAAGGTCGGCGATTTGAATCCTCGCAACGGGGTGAGCTCCCGTTGCTTGTCCCTGCTACTGCCAACCTAGCAGTTTGAAAGCACGTTGAAGTGCAAGTAGATACCACTCCGGCAGTTTCCGTGCGCTGCTCTGGTTCGCCAGAAGCAGCTTAGTCATGCTGGCCACATGACCCGGAAGCTGTACGCTGGCTCCCTCGGCCAATAAAGCGAGATGAGCGCCGCAACCCCAGAGTTGACCACGACTGGACCTGATGGTCAGGGGTCCTTTACCTTTAAGGACAACCTGATGTGTCAAGCCAGTGGACCTTCTAGTCCAGTATCGGTTCTCACAGTGGCTGACGAGGTGCCCCAGTGGGAAGCCCACAAGCAGGACCAGAACATAGCAGCACTCTCCACCCCCCCCCCCTTTGCGGTTTCCAGCAAACTGGTACTGAGAAGCACACTGCCTCTTGACAGTGGAGGTGGAACATAACCATCAGGGGTACTGGCCATGGATAGATAGCCTGATCAATAGCCGCCCGGGTGCCAAACGTGGTCTTGAACAGTGGCGCTCTGTCCCGTGCCGCTCAGCCTCCTGGGGACGCCGTCCTCGGCCTCTCCATGCCTCCATTCAGCGACGCTCTTCCCTGCTGTGATGGGTAGACACGAGGGCATTTCTGCTTTGTGTTGGCTTTTGTGTGCCTATTAAAAGCGAATCAGCAAATGTGTTGAGTGTTGAGAGTTGAGTTTAATGTAACACAGATGTGAGCGCAGAACTGCCATTCATTCTGCTTTTTCGGATCTTCGGCTTTTTGGATTTCATCACTGTGTGGCTTGTTATTTACAGAATGTAACTTGAGACAGTGGAACGAATCGTAGGATTAAAGAAAAAAAAGGAAATTGAGTAGTGTGGAATGTTGCTTGCTGTCCAGACCAAACAGACCAGTTTGCCAAAACACTGATGGCCTGCACCAATTAATGTAATTCATGTTAGCACCAGCAGGACATAATTTAGAAGGCAGTTGACCTTCTTACCATCATGATTAGATTTTTATCATCATCATCATCATCATTACCAGGTTGAGCATCGCAGAATCAAAGAGTAGCAAGGAAGCAGGAATCATGGTATCTTTTGAATGGAGGTGCCTTTGGTCATTGCTTGGGTGGGACAGGTGAAAGTCTTTTGCCCAATGCAAATAGATCTTCCCAAGCTGGGAACAACAAGCCGTTGAACAACAAGCGAGAAATAATTATAATTATAGCCTACTCTGTTGAGAGCGTCATGTGGCATGTGTGAAGCAGGACTGTTGCAACCAGCCAAGTAAACCCATTGAAATTAAAAGGACACAAGCTTGTCACAGACATTAACTTCAGTGGGGCTACTCTTGAGTATCAGATGCAACCCCTTGCCTTAGATTCCCAGGGGGCAGTGCTTCAGCCGCCGCCTGCCCCCCTTGACTCCCGGTACAAATGATGCACAACAAGAAAATCACTTTTTCTTTTTGTTTTTAATTTGGATAATTTATGTAGGCTGCTGAATTCTGTTTTCCCAAGTCGCAGGATTTTACTGGCTTTCGGGGACAATACGTCTGGCCCCTTTGTTAATGCATCTATGCACATATGATAGAAGAGACTTGCAAGAAAGAAAGAAAAGCCAAGAGACGCAGAGTAGGGGGGAACAGCTACAGAAGAGCAGCGGTGGTGGTAATAGAGTTCATAACTCTTACCTTTGAGCTTAGTGCCACATTTTTTATTTAGCAAAGTGGCACTCTTGAAGAAGACGTGCAAATAGCACTATTGTCCCATAAATGGGGCCTTTTTTTTTAAGGGGGTGGGAAATGCATGTTTGAGGAAAGAAGGCCTGTGTGCTCCTTAGCCAGGACCCATGTTGCTAAAGGGGATGGGGGCTGCCGAGGTATGAGAGGAGGAAACTAGCCTCTGGAGAAAACATCTGCAAGAAGCCAGTCAGTCTTCTGTACTTTGCCAAGAGGCTTAAGCAGGGAAGAAGAAGAAGAAAAACACCTCCAGTTACAGTGCATGATTTGTTCATCTATTTCTAGATCAAACGTGCAACAGCAGCAGCAGTTCAGTCTGTAGGGGGGTGGGGGGAACTGGGGAGCACGAATTGCGCAACGAGCGTGGTTGTAGGGTCACGTAGGAGCAGCCCCTGGGTTGCTCCATGCTGGCGGAAGGTAGCGCAGAACTTCTGCATGAAATCTAGGGAGTGTTAAGTCCAAGGTGGGTGACTTGGTGTGAAGACACCCCAGTGGTTGCCTGGATCTGCCTGCCCCACAGCATTCAGATTGTTGAGCTCTGTTAAGGTTGAAAAGAAAGCAGAATACACTGAGCACAGCCCCTACCGGGGAGGGGGCAACACCCAAAATGGCATCTACAAGCAAGGAACCCTCTTTCTCCGTTCCGGACATCAAGGCAGTGTCTCTAAACAAGAGCAGAGAATGATGATGATGTGCAAGGAAGCGATACAGTCTCTGGTCTTTATGATAAAATCTGAAATACCTTGCACAAGACACTTGGGTTAGGATTGTGGAGTGAAGATGGAGGAATGTGTGGTCAGAGCCAGAGATTCTCAGCGTGTGAAGTGGGGCTCTTTAAAGAAGATAAAGTTGGTCAGAGGAATGTTGCTTTGCCCCCCATATCATCCTCCAGGACAAGCTCAGACTTAATTCGAGACATCAAATCCTGGACACTTCAAGAAAGGGGCTGTAGCTCGGTGGTGGAGCATTTATGCATGCAGAAATTATTAAATTCAATCCCTTGCACCTCCAGATAGACCCAATAAAGTCCCAGGGTTTCCCAGACTTGGGTCCCCAGCTGTTTTGGGACTACAACTCCCATCATCCCTAGCTAGCAGGATCAGGGATGATGGGAATTGTAGTCCAAAAACAGCTAGAGTCCCAGGTTTGGGAAACCCTAATGTAGACAATATGGAGTTGGATGAACCCGAGGTATAAGGTAGCATTCTGTGCCCTCTGGTCCTTAAAACAAGGAGGATGTATCATGGTTTCCTCACTTTCCTTGGGTTTTATTACCTTCTGCGGAAGTTCTCCCTATGCCTTCGTTATAAGAGCTGCACAACTTAATGAAGGAAAGGGTTTTCTTAGGAGTGATGCCCCAACTAATGGAATGCCCTCCATAAAGAGACGCTTCCAACACCTTCACTATAATCTTTGATGCAAGGTCAGAAAACTCACACTCTTACTCACCTAATTCATTTCAACTCACTTCAGGGATGTTATCTGTTTCATTGTTGTACTTGAACTGCGATCAAGTTGGCAGTACACCAGTCTGAAATCCTTAATAGGATAAAGGGCAGTATGCAAACATCTAAAACTAATAATAAATATTTTGACTTACCCGAAATGTGCTGTTGATTCAAGACAGCATGGTCCTGCTGCATGCTCTGTGCAGGGTTGAGAGCTGGAGCTTCTGCCTGCCTGATTTGCTTTCCTGTGTTCCTCACAGAGGCCTTGGTCAAATTCCTGCCTTGGCTGCCCATCTGCAAAATGGGAGTAAGAATGACCTTCTTTACAGGACTCTGTTTACAGTCCGGAGCACCTACAGAGATTGCCGCCTCAGTTTGCAAGTTAATTACATAGGGTTGGCTCCAATGTTATTCCTACTCAGTGTAGATCTGTTTAACTTAACAGATGTGGCTGTCTTAGGTTCATTGATTTAAATGGGTCTACTCTGGGTATGGAGGCAAACCATACGCAGAAGACTATTGTATATGTGCATCTATGATCTCCACTTGCAAGGGACGGGTCAGCTGGGAGGGTAGACCAGGTGCTGTTGCAAGGAGCCTAGCAGATATTCATTCGAGCTTTGATGACCTTTTTATTGGCTTTACCATGTCTGTATTGTATTGTTGTGGGTATCTGTCTGTCTCAGGAGACAATGGAGGAGTGCGCCTTTGAGGGTGAGGTCAAACTCTTGGAAGGTTACAGTGTCCGCTGTGGCTGGAGAGACTAATACTGGAGAGACATTATTTTGTTGCAGCTGGTTGTGCTGCTGCAGATGCACCATGGCATTTCTTCTCTCTGCGCTCCTCCCGACGGTCATTCCTTCACCAGTCACTGCTATGGATGCACTGTGGTTGTCTGCAAAGGATCGCCACACGGCCGGGTGGATCTCGCCAACCATCACGTCACATTTGCAGGCGCCCTTGTAACACAGAGTTGGTCTGCCAACAGGCCTAGTGCCTGGAGCCAGTTCACTGGATCCTGCCATCTTCCATTCTGTGGTCATGACCAAGCCATCGTAGACATCACTGAGACAGAAGTGTCAAACTGCTGGGAATGTGGGCTTGGGAAAGCGCATCTTTGTTTGAGACTCTGCCCTGCCATGTGATGCCCAAAATACAGTGTGTTTTATTTTGTAAGCTGCTTTGATACTTCTTTCTAAAGCAGTGATGGCCAAACTTGGCCCTCCAGCTGTTTTGGGACTACATCCCATCATCCCTAGCTAACAGGACCAGTGGTCAGAGATGATGGGAATTGTAGTCCCAAAACAGCTGGAGACCCGAGTTTGGCCATCACTGGTGTAAAGTGACTAATAAGTCACCTGTAAATTGTTGTTCTAATCACCGCCAGGGGGAGGTGGGAAATTCTGCTTGTTTATGTACTACAGTGGTCCCTTGGCTTAAGAACTTAATTCGTTCCAGAGGTCCATTCTTAACCTGAAACTGTTCTTAACCTGAAGCACCACTTTACCTAATGGGGCCTCCTGCTGCTGCCGCGCCGCCGGAGCATGATTTCTGTTCTCATCCTGAAGCAAAGTTCTTAACCTGAGGTACTATTTCTGGGTTAGTGGAGTCTGTAACCTGAAGTGTCTGTAACCTGAGGTACCACTGTATATAATTCCCCTTGGGATAGAGTTCCTAAGGGAATTCTTCAGAGAGTTTCCTTACTGAATAGTAGGTAGAAATTGGGTTGTTTGCTGATGGATGGGAACAAACACGCTACGTGCAATGTTTCTACGTTGGCCTTGGCAGCCCAGTGGATTAGACAAATTTTCAGTATGCTGTGGGTCACTTAGGCTGAAACGTATCTCAGTGCCATTCCGTATTATGGCATTTCCGTGGTGACTAATGGGTTGTTGTTTTCTCAGCAAATTGAATTTGACTGACGTGCAAATGAAATTTTGATTGAAATAATAAGAATAACATTGTGTGTCTTGTTTATGATTGACAGGACGCAAGCGGAAAGAGTGAGGAAACCGCGGTGCTGCAGGGGCCCACAAGGACTCCTCCCTCGATACTTGGAGAGTCAGGCAGAAGGGCAAGAGGTGCTGTGCAAGCTGACGGAGAACATTCAGGATGAGTTGTAAGCACCAAAGCAGTTTGTCCCTTTGCTCCCCACATTCTCTTTAAATGCCTTCTCGTGGTTTGCAGACCAAGAGGCAGCTCGCTGCAACGCAGTTTTCATTTGCTCTCGTACGATTCCCACCGGCATTAGGAAATTCCCATGTGGGTTGCATCACCCCCTTGTTGCAACAGCTTTGCCTGCTAGCACATTATTGTTGCCCCTCGTTTCCTGAGAGGAAAACAGATTTTTAAAAACCAAAACCGGATTCTGTTATTGTACTCCTTGCCCCACCACCGCACATGCCTTATCCAATTCATTATAAAAACTGGATGTAGAAAAACTAAGAGGTGGGGTATAAATGTAAGCCTCTTTTCATTGCAGTGTCCACTTAAAAGTTTTGAGCTGAAAGGCAGTAAATGAGAAGGAAGGGCCTGTAAGAGACTGAGAATCGCTTTGCAACTGAGCATGCAAAAATGGGAGCATCTGTCCTCTCCTTTTTAATGCATCTCAACTTGTGCCCTTAAATTGTGGTCTTCTGTGGGATGAAAGCATAGAGAAGAAACTACACACACAACTGAGTGAGCCACAAATCCCTGGAAATGTGATTGCACATGGTTCCATTAAGTTACACACAAAATTGGAAAAGCCTTTCCGGGTAGCCAAGTTCCTGCTCATTCTGTGGTCATATTGCAAGGCTGTACTGGACAGAAAGTATCAAAACACACTCTTTTTTGTTACTACCAGTAGCTAATAAGTTCATAGGAGGCTGAGTGCTGCTCAAATTATTCTTATATCTCTTTTTGAGGATCTCACAAACAACCCTGAGAGGTTGGACTCCCAACTCCCATCAGCTGCAGCCAGCATGGCCTGTGCTCAAAGCTGAACTCCAGAAACATATGGAAGGCATTATGTCACCTACTCTTAACTGTGGCAGATATTGAACCAAACAGACCATTGGTCTAAGGCAGCTTTCTATGTTCCTGTGACTGGGGATCACCAAGCAAGTTCCCATGGCTGAATCAGTCCAACTAGCTCATAGTTGTCTGCGCTGTCTGACAATGACTGTCCAGAGTTTCAGGCATGGATCTCTTCCACAGCTACCAAGAGATAGGTGCCAGAGGTTGGGCCTGGCACCTTTTTGCATGCCAACTAGGTGCTCTGCCATTGACCTGTAGCCTTTCCCAAGCTTTGTTGTTGTTGTTGTTGTAATCAGCCATAATTTTCATTTTGTCCCCCCCCCCCCATCAGACAAGATAATTGGACTGTCAGCCAGAACCTTCTGTGCCATACAGATGGCTCATTCGCCAGAGCATTTCCCTCTGGTATCTCAGTAACAAAGCCAACACCCATTTGTGGGAAGCCCAGTAGAAACTCTGATGTGTGCATTCCTCTCCCCCGCCTCCAACGGCCATCCACTCCTCACTTGTGATATATATATACATACATATATTGCATATATATAGAGAGAGAGACCCAAACGATCAAATGATTGCATATTTTCTCCAGAGTTAAATCCATAAAATGGAGGGCTCTAATGCCTTGCTTTACTGTTCTTGCTAAATGTTTCCATTCCCCCCCCCTCAGCTAGGCCCACTGTTTCACTTCTGGAAAAGGTTGTGTAATTAAATTAGTTCCTTATGTAAAAAAAAAAAAAAGGAGGGGAAAGGTTTGGAGGGGTGCTGCAAGAGTGTAGAGCCATAAGTTCTCCAGAGACATTATCGGCTTCCACTTTGTTCTGTAGATCTGTTGTTTTAGTTTTGGTTTTAATTTTATTTAGAAGGTTGTCGCTTGCATTGCTATGTTGTCGCTGCTGCCGCTGCAGTTGTTGCTGTTTTTTTGTTTTGTTTTTTAATTGCCAAAATGTAGGGCTTTGGGGAGGGTGGGGTTTTGGAGCAGCACAACAGCCTTCAGGGGTCACCAGAAGGTTTGTCAGTTGATCCTGGAGAGGGGAAAGGCATGTGTCAGCAAGCGAAAATGAACAATGATGTGTGACTCAGGCTTAGAACAAAACAGAGCTCTTGCTAAGGATATTCCAGCCAACAATATTGCCAAGGCTCCTCTTGTGCTTACAGGACTCCCTGCCCACGTTGCACCCAATTGCCCATTTTAGCGCAGCTGACAAAAGATTTCCTTGTAACAGGGGAGTTTGCGGTGTTTGGGTGTTTGCTTGTTTTTATGGAGACCAAGGGGTGGCCGTGTTCTTTGTTTTGTTTTCTGCACTTGGCTTGTTACAGCTAATGCCAGAGGAAAGTGCTTTTTAAACACCCCCGACTTCAAACGCTACCATATGCCAGGCATATTGTCCCAGGCCACCTGCTGGTCTCTAAAAGGGCC
The DNA here is from genome assembly GCF_964106915.1 of Podarcis gaigeae. NCBI lineage: Eukaryota > Metazoa > Chordata > Lepidosauria > Squamata > Lacertidae > Podarcis > Podarcis gaigeae. Next base: position 24,357,215 of record NC_139684.1, read on the forward strand.
TTGAGTGAGCCCCCCCACAGTCTGATTTCGAAGCTTCCTTATTATAAGGCTTCCCTGTAGACAAGGTACATGGCTCTCCCTCTTCTATACCTCTCTATATAACTGCCGGCAGAGTAGCGGAAGTCAGGCCTGAAGTTGTTTGCAGCCCCAACTGTGAATGGATGTTCAGCTGTTGTTTGTTTCAGAGTGATAAGCAACCACAGGACGTTTTCTCTCTTGCATGCCTGAAACACCTAGTCTCCAGAAGGAGTAGCAGTATTCAGAGTTGAATCGCAAACAGCTTGCCCTAGGAGCACGTCCTATATCTTACCAGTCCAGCATGGCCACAAAACTGGGAATTCCCCTGCTGAGTTCAGGTGACTCTATGTAGCTGGATCCTGTAGCTCAGGAACAGCACCTTCAGGGAAGGCAGTTTTCTAAAGCCACAATCACGCTCTTCCCAAACTCCTGGGAGACTCGCTGAATCTGTGGTAATGCCACCCCTGTGGAGAGTACGTTGTTTAAAATGTGGGGGTAGGTGAGAACGTTTTTACCTTCAGGTTCCTCCACACAATAATTTTTTTCCTTCTCCAATAAGGGCAAAGGCGAAACAAAAGTCTGTCCGGAAATGTGTCGCCGCAAGTGAGACTGTGCCCTCAGATCTAATGCATAGTTTACTTGGAAGTAAATCCCATTGTTTTCAGCAATACTCACCACAGGTTAGCTGTGCATAGGATTGCAGCCAGGCTTCTGATCATGGCGTTCATCTGCACAAACTTTCTTGGAAAGGAGCCCTTTCAAACTCAGGAAACTTGCTTCCAAGCGTGTAAGGAAAGAGGGCCTGGAAATAAAATGCATTCAGAAAGTGGTCGTTTTCCGCCTCAAAGGGAAATCATAAAAGATGAACATCTTTCCGGGTTCCACGTGACTGCCCCAGTGTATATACGAGGAGATAAAACATCCTAGCACTCCTGGTAAAAATAAACTTCAGATACAGAAGGTCATAGGAAAGGCAGCCCCCCACCCAACCTTAACAATGTAGGAACCTAAAAGTGCAACAGGGGGACATAATTCATTGGTAGAAGCAGCTGACTCAGTGTTGGATTCAGGATGTACGTTGCATGATTGTCAATAATTATAAATGATTTCCCAAGTGCCAGACACAAGCTGCATACAAGTTGGGACTGGACCCAAGGACGATTTATTCTAGTTCAGGCAGATAATGATTCTCAAGCCACATCTTGCCTCTCTGCCTCGTCTTCTGTCCTGTGATGGTTTTGCGTGAGATTAAAATCCATCTCGGTAGCCAGTGTGCTGTCTGGAATTCTTCTAGCAGCAAACTCATTTGATAGCAGATGTTTGAAACATGAACATCTAGCAAGTGAGACACTGACTTCCTGATTTGATTCGATTTTTCTTTCTTTCTTTTGCAGCTTCATTGCAGCAGAGAACATAGACAGTTATTGCGTTATCATTTCCTCCAAAACGGTTTATTTCCTGAAGAGTGGCGACACGATGGACCGAGAAGCCGTCTTCCTGGAGGTCAAGTATGACGATCTCTACCATTGCCTTATCTCAAAGGACCATGGGAAAGTCTATGTGCAGCTGACAAAGAAAGCTGTCAATTCAAGCAGTGGGGTGTCGATACCTGGCCCATCTCATCAGAAGCCCATGGTAAGGACATTGGTTCATTTACTTTCCGCTTGCATCTGTGCTGTTTATAGACAGACAGACGCGCCCTGAAAATCACCCAAGCCCTCTGTGAGCAGTCCATAAAAACCAGTGAATGCACAAATAACAATGCAGTCAAGAAGTCGTCTTGGTACAAACATCATGAACTCAGAACCAGCATAAAATGTGACCCAAGCAGCAGAACAACAAGCTAGAATAAAATAAATATTAAAAAACCAACCTAAAGAAACAGCAAAAAGAGAGAGCAATCTGTGTCCAGATTTAAAAGTGCCAAGTAGACGGCTGAAATTCAAAGGCCAGGGTGGGGAATTGAAATTTTCACCTGGCACTGAAAGAATCATAACTTGGGCACCAGACAAGCCTCTTGGAGGGGAATAATTAATCTCAGGATTCTAGTTAAAAACTTCAAGTTGATCTCACCAGCCTGGTCTGCCTACCACTGTTCCAGATAGAGGGGTTCACCCCAACGCCATCTGCTGTCTCCAGCCACCATTAAGCACAAATGAAGACATGGGTGGTGTACAACCAGCAATATTTTAAGATTTCTTCTTCACGGTGGAATCCTAAGCTTAGTCACCACTGGCTGTGTATTTTTGTCATTTTTACCCAGCAAGGGGAGGAGAGCGGCAGGCTACTTCCAAAGCATAGCTTCCGTTCTCTGTTGACATGAGAAATGTGATTTGTTTTGTGCAGGTCCATGTGACGTCTGAAGCCCACGCGGTGAAGCTGTCTCAAGAAATCAACTATGCAAAGAGCCTTTTCTATGAACAACAGCTTATGTTGAGATCCAGCGAGCACCCAGATCAACTCGAGCTGGACTCCTGACCCTGACGGAACCTCGTGGAGAAGTCGCCTCCGCGCTTGGTGAAAAAGAGCAGGACCAGCGTTTGGGTGTTAGAAAGTGTGTTCTGTGAGCCTAGGAAGCCAAGGCCCTGGAAACAAGAGAGAGTCTCGCCATGGGGGAACTACAAGATCAAAGACGTATTTGACATACATTTAGTTTTAGGGGAAGCCCTGTATTTTCTTACTCTCTCTGTGTGTATATATACCTCTACAGATATATATATAAATATATATATATGTATGTATGTACAACTGTGTTTGGTGTAAATAAGAAAGTGCACAGGGTGTTGTGAGGGTGTATAATGGTCTATCTCATGTAAAGAAATTAAAGGAGAAGTTATATTGAGTTTTCTATTGCACTGATTCTGAGCATTTTGAAACAATGCTTTTCCTGTGGAGGTGGTGATGAGGACACCTAGAACACTTTGAGGCTCATATATTTTTTTTGTTACAGGTGCTGTGAGTGACCTGCACTAAGCTGGGTTATGGCAGAGTCAGGATGGGGCCTGGCGACGAGGGTGGGGCATGTTCCTTTCCACCATTCAGTGCTTTTGTGTGCTGCTGGCTCCAGAATTATTTGGGTTCATTGTTTGGAAGGGTAAAGGGTAGGGGGCTCCAGCAAAATAATGATACCTAGGGTGTTTGCTCTATAAAATAATTCTGGTGAGGTTGTGTGTGCGTGTACTGCAGTGATCCCTGCAGGGAGCCAGAATCTCCAGTTTAAGGGAAACAGGAGACTTGTGTTGTTTTTTTAATCATCTGCGTAACTTTTCTTGCATTTTGTGATGTTCACTTTATAAGGCAGTGTTGATGTTTAAACAATAATGCCTCCTTTTATAGTGGGACATTTGCAGGGGAAAGTGATGTTATTGCACACACACGTACGCGCACACGCAAAAGTTCCCCTCTGTTGGCCTTAAGCAGAAAATGGACTCTGACCAGGAAATAACACCAGGTATATAAGACGACTGGAAAGTATCAACTGCCTTTTGGGGGGGGGGGGGGGAAGGAATGGAAGTTTATAAATTTTAATACTGCAGTCCTGTAGTCTTAAATCTGAGGATTAATAAATGCTACTGCTGCTCTCTCCTCTTGTCTCCACATTCTTTGGATGGTGACCATGAATTCCAGGTTGGCTCCCTGCCTCGCAGCTCTGGGAAGGGCTGTCGCTCAGTGAAAAAAGCAAACACATTCCATGCAGACAATCCAAGGTTCAATTCCGGGCCTCTGTGTGTAGATCTGGGAAGAAACTATAGACCAGGGGTCATCACTCTACGTGGGACTGCCCTTGAGACTGACCCAGAAACTCTAGCGGGTGCAGAATGCCACGGCGAGACTCCTTACGGGGTCCTTGCTGCGGGATCACATTCGCCCGGTGCTATACCAGCTGCACTGGCTCCTGCTGGAGTACAGGATCAGGTTTAAGGTGCTGGCTTTAACCTTTAAAGCCCTATATGTCCTAGGACCCTCGTACCTACAGGACCACCTCTCTTGGTATGTCCCATGGAGGACCTTACAGTCTTCAAATAAAAACATCTTGGAGATCCCAGGCCACAGGGAGGTTAGGCTGGCTTCAATCAGAGCCAGGGCTTTTTCGGCTGTGGCCCCAATCTGGTGGAACACTTTGTCACAAAAGAGACTAGGGCCCTGCGGGATTTGACATCTTTCCGAAGGGAAAGACTGAGCTGTTCCACCAGGCCTTTGGCCAAGGCACAGTCTTCTGTAATCCTCATAGAACTCTAGCCCAATGGTTGCCATTAATTCGATTCCGAATTGATTTTAGAATGTATTTAAATTAATTGACTGTGATTTTATATTAATTGCGCTATTTTTACTGTTGTTAGCCGCTCTGAGCCCAGCTTTGGCCAGGGAGGGTGGGATATAAATAATAAAATATTATTATTATTATCAGCACAACGCCTGCGGGCGCCACCTCCTATGGCACTCATGGAAGTTCTCTATCAAAGTTCTGTCTCTGGGTGTGGGGAAGCTGATGTCGGTGGCTTTCTCTACCTTTTTAGACGTGACAAGCATCCACCGTGCTTCTTCAAAATCCCAGATGTGCCCACAATGCTATATGGAGCAATGGTGGTCTGATTTGGTGTAAAGCTACTTCTTATTGCAAGAGGCACCTTTCCAAATTGGGGGAAGGAGGCAATAGTAGAAAGAAAACTTTGAAGCGGGAGTCCCGGGTAGTCAGTAGTGGCAACTGCTTTGCCAGGGGGCCACTCTTGCCTTAGGTTTCTCTGTTTGTATTCCGTTTCCTTGAATAAAGAATCAGCTTTACTGCTCATCTCCGAGGCTCCGGGATGAACCAAACCTGAGACTAGGAAGGAAGAAGCTGACAGCCAGTACCACCCCCCACCCCAACCTCTTTGGACTACCTGTAAGAAAGAAGGCAGGGAGGTGGGAGCTGACTGAGGCCAGACTGAGGGTGATGGGGCAGCTCCTCATTCACTTTAATGGACCAACCTCCACTTTCCTATAGGTAGTATAGAAAGGGGAACGCAATAGCTGCTGCTGTGAATCCTTGTGATTAGGCCACGTATCGTATGCGTGCTACCAGTTCAGCTACCCAAAGGACTTCATGGGGAGAGTCCATCAAGTGTTGAGTGTACTCTGAAATGCACAGGTAGCTTTCTAATTCAAACCAGGATAACTTCAGTCACTTTCCCTCATGGTTGTGCGGAGCCAGGAAAGCAGCTTCCTGACGCCATTTGGAAAGCGCAGCTTTGCTCCTGCCTTCCGGTGGGATTCTGGATGAGAGGGCCCCTCATCCAGCTCCTCTGCTTTTGGTTTCAGATCTAGCGTCTGCAAAAGGAGTCATTCCAGACTTTTGCAGTGTGTTTTGTCAGAGGGGAAAAGCTTTTTTTAAAAAAAAACAAAAAAACAACATTAGGAACCACAGTCGTGTGTGTGTGTGTGTGTGTGTGTGTGTGTGGAGCTGTGACACTCCTGTTGATATTGGCACTAATACCCCATTACTAAGTGAATAAACATTGCATTCAGATTCCAAAGCCCATGGCTTAAAATATCTTCCGGCTCTCCCTTGCCCTCCCCCCGCCTTCCCATTACTTCTAGAAAGCACAAAACGGTGGGGTTTCTTATCGCCCCCCCCCCCATGAATACCCTTCAAGGAGTCAAGTGTGCCATTTTGCATTGGCTCTGAACGCTCCTCCTAAATGGGAGCTTCTCCCACCCCAGGTACGAAGAAAAATAGGTGTGGGGCCCAATCCAGATGGGGACTGCAATGAGGAGGGGGAGATGCATTAAAACCTCTCCCATGTTTATCAAAACAGATGTTTGCAGATTGTGGATCCTTACGGTGCCTTCCTGTTGTTAGAAGAGTTGTGAAATAGATGTAGAAAAATGGAACTGCATACCTCCAAAATTGTTCGTATAATGAACCAGGGTATATTTTCCGAGTATATGAAGGTGTCCCAAATCTAGATATGATTTCTTCAATTGAGTTCTTAATGCCAAATTTGATGACAAACAGCCGTAAACCCCACCTAGCTGTCTAATATTCCACTATAAGCTTCTTCCAAACAATAAGGCCTTTGAGAGGGGAAAATTCACATTTTGCCAACACCATCCTGCACCTGTGAGGCAATATCAGTGTTAAACTGAAATGGATAAGCATCCTAAGGACCAATTCAGACATCTTGGTTTTCACAACAACAGACGAAATAACATTTCTGTGGTGGTTAATGCTTTTTGGAGGTTAATTAAAATACAGCTTTTTATTTATAGAAAATATTTGTGTGTCACAATATGGGGGGGGGTGACTTTCAAAGAGGTTCTACTTAATAAAAGCACCGTTTTAACCTAGGCTTATTACCTATATCGTTGGAATACTGTTTTTATTTATTTTCATGGTACAGAAGATAAATTTTGAGGAAACATCTGTTACAACAGTAAACAACGAATAACTTGTCCTGATAAAATGCTGGACTTTTATCATTCCACGTGTTAAAGTTCATTAGATGTTGAGAGCGCTTTGAGGGCCTCTCTTCGTCCTCCGTTGCTGCCCTGATGGCTCTGTGCAAGTCGTAAATAATAACAAACATAAGCATGGCTCAAGTATAAAGCTGTACAAGATGCACTGACATCACCTAGCTTTAAATAGTACAAGAGTGCATTCTCACCCTACCCTGAGGGTCACAAAGTGTCTGGTAACATCTGGTGACTGTTGCCTTTTGCAACTGCAAGAGCCAGAGCAGAATCAGGCACACCCAACAAAGAAGCCTCATCCATTCAGCTCCTGAGCAGCTGTTTTAAAAGGCAAGAAAAGGAAAGTTTAAATTTCCTGTTGCCCATTCCCAGTACTTTGTCAGGGAAGAAGAAGGTTTGAGCCTGACTTCTCAAACATTTATTTTTCCTTGGTAGCTAGGGATTGGGGGGGAATCAATTTTATTTTATTACACTGCATTTTAATGAGTTTGCAAAACAGTACACTGACTGAAACACAGCTGTCGTCTGAAATAGGCGCTTTGCTGAATTTTGCTACGCAGTTCGAACAAGCCGTGCGCAAGTGTATGTCTGTATTAGTGAAAATAATGTACAATAATTGCATTACATAAGAAGATTTGCTTGCAAATATATATATGAATCAAAACCGCACTCTGAGTGGGTCGAAATTCACACTGGAGTGCTGGTGAATTTTCAGGAGAATTTTTTTCTCAAAGGTTGAATTTAAACCAGAGAAGCTGAAATCGAAGGTTTTCCATTTCTGTTGATCCCTCTCCCTCTCCCCACTCCGTTCCCCTGCGAAGGGAGGAGAGATCTGCGAGGGACAGCGGCAGCGGCTGTGGAGGGAAAAACCTAGGGATCAGCAAATCCATTGTGTCGTGCTGACAGAACAAAACTGTTGCTACACACTTTTGCTGCCAACTCGCCTCAGTCACTCAATCCATCATGGTGGGGTTTGCTGGGTCACAGGCCGGTGAAACTCAGCCCAGCGGCTATTTTCGGCTTACATGGACTGTGAGATAAACGGGGCATGAACCAGCCCCCCAGCAGGGGGGCGACCCGTCGTACCCTCATTAAAGTGTCAATCAAAAAGAGTAATGGAACAGGGCAGAGGGAGCCTCCGTCTCCTCCGCTGGGTCACTCTCACGAGGAGCTGCTCTGCCTGGCCTGATCTTCTAGGCACTTTGTTCAAGGAGGGAATGGGTGACTGGCTTCAGATTGGGGAGCTGAGAGTCTCTTGGGAAGGGGCCAGATCTCGTCTGCAAGAAGAAATGTGCAGATGTGGTCCTAAAATGGGCCGTTGACGGATTTTTCTTCATCGTCTTTCCCTCCATCTGTCTGGGAAGATATAGCAATGGAAGTTGAAGTAATAACTGACTAGTTTACCCATGGGTCATGTAATTTTACTACAGTGGTACCTCGGGTTAAGAACTTAATTCAGTCTGGAGGTCCGTTCTTAACCTGAAACTGTTCTTAACCTGAAGCACCACTTTAGCTAATGGGGCCTCCCGCTGCCACCAGCGCACGATTTCTGTTCTCATCCTGAGGTAAAGTTCTTAAACTGAGGTTCTATTTCTGGGTTAGTGGAGTCTGTAACCTGAAGCGTCTGTAACCCGAGGTACCACTGTATTTGGATATCATACCCTCCAACATTTCTCCGATGAAAAGAGGGACATCATTATAATTTTTTTGTTTATATCCCACCCATCTGACTGGGTTGCCATAGCCACTCTGGGCGGCTTCCAACATAGATAAAAACATAATTAAACAGTGAACATTTTAAAAAACAAAAACCTTCCCTATACAGGCTGCCTTCCGATGTCTTCCAAAGGTTGTGTAGATACTTATCTCCTTGGCATGAGGGTTGCATAACTCCATACCCTCTAACATTTCTCTGATGAAAATAGGGACGTCCTTAGGAATAGCGTGACATTCCGTGATCAGATTAGAAACCTGGATGGCTTCTGTAAATCTGTGATTGTCCCTGGAAAATAGGGACACTTGGAGAGACTGGGATATGTTAAGGAAAGTGTATTAGCAGAGGATGGGGAATTAATGCAACATCTCTTAAATGCTGCCAAAAATATTGTTTGTCAAAATGGGGGTGGGTGAGGAGGAGAACACCATGAGACAATCAACAACTCAAATCTGAGACATGGTATGCATGGCTAAGCTTACTTATATGGTGAGAACCAGAGAGGGCAGACAAGAAGATACAGTGGTACCTCGCAAGACGAAATTAATTTGTTCTGCGAGTTTTTTCGTTCTAAGAGTTTTTTCGTCTTGCGAAGCATGGATTCCCTGGGTATTAACGGTTTTAAGAAAAAGGAAACAAACTCGCAAGACGTTTTCGTCTTGCAAAGCAAGCGCATAGGGAAATTCGTCTTGCGAAGCAACTCAAAAAACGAAAAACTATTTCGTCTTGCGAGTTTTTCGCCTTACGAGGCATTCGTCTTGCGAGGTACCACTGTAATGTCTTTATTGAGAAATACAGTGTTTTTATAATGTACTGCAATAATGAGGTAATGTAAACCCATTTGCGTTACTTGGAACCTTGTGATATTAATTTATGATGTTTGGTTTCGGTGTGGAAATTTGTTCCTGTATGTTTAGTTCTGCTTATCCCTTTCTACTTTTTATTTTATTTGGCAACCGTTGAACTGCTCAGTATTATTTTTTTTAAAGACCTCTAAACAGCATACAGCATAAAAGCAAGCAATATCGTTAAAGCAAGAACGCAACCTTAAACAAATAAAACAGCAGCAAATAAAACAGGAATTTGAGGGATTCAAACATAAGAAGAGGGTCCGATTTTATGGCTCAGGGAGGGCCTGGGCAAAAGATTTCTGGAGCAACTGATGGTGTCTGGCAGAGGGGAGGGCATTCCACAGGAGCAAGAACAGAAATTGCCCATTTTCGGATGTTTGCCCAATTAATATTCTGCATAGTGCAGTGCTATGAATAGAATTTCCTCAGCGATCTTACAGGGCAGTACAAGGGCAAGTGGTTTCTGGTTCAGATTTGGCCATTTTCTTACTTCTGTCTTGACTTGGCAAATTTTACACGTGGTCACAAATTGTGCCAGAGAGTCAAAGTTGATGTAGCATCACAGGAAATGGGCTTTTGAATTGGGTGGTGTGTGAAACCCCATGGATGCTTTCATGTGGGGGTAGTCAAATATGGTCTCCTCCCGATGTTACGCTTTCTGTAAGAACATTTCTTAATTGCTTCACATGCAGAAGGCTCTCAGAAGCCAGGTACAATGCAATACTGATGCATTTAAAATATGCGTCATATTTTAAATTTGCACCATTATTTTAAATCTGAAATTTAAAATAATTTAAGATTATTTTTATGCAGCTTTCCCACAGTGAGCATCTTACAATGGACACCTGCTTATTATCCAAATGTAAAACATTGTGGGAAGTTGGGGAAAAGAGATGGGGAGAAAACGGTTTGCAAAACGTATCAGTAAATATGAAGAAGATAAAACCCAACAATTTAGAAAAGAATAAATTCAGTATTGCAAAAGAAATAACCTGGAATCACATATCATATATTAATAATCAATTTCTTAAAAAACAAACCCCAAACCATTAGAAGAGCATTATACTAGTTGATCAGTGATACAAACACAGAGCCATCCATATCCATCACTGGATGCTGGAGAACTTAGTTGCAGTTTGCCTTTGAAGATGAGCTCACCTAATTCACACTTTCTGAAACGAAGTACAAACCAAAGCAGGGCCATCCATCCGAAATTCACACTTCCGTGAATCTTGCAATGCACTCCTCTACCCAAGTAATTTGAAAATAAATGCATTGAAAGGGTAAAGTGTGGAGGTTCATTCTTAACCTGAAACTGTTCTTAACCTGTTCTTAACCTGAAGCACCACTTTAGCTAATGGGGCCTCTTGCTGCCGCTGCGCGATTTCTGTTCTCATCCTGAAGCAAAGTTCTTAACCCAAGGTACTATTTCTGGGTTAGCGGAGTCTGTAACCTGAAGTGTATGTAACCCGAGGTACCACTGTATTTGGACATCCCTAATTAAAGTCAATTTAGCATCACATAGAATGGTCTTCTGAATGTGTGTGTATGTGTCGCCTCGGATGCATTCTGGACCAATGGGCAGTTTTTCATGTTCTTGCGAGCTGGGCGTCCTCCCTGCTTGGGCCTTTGCTTTGATTCCTGCCCCCGCGTTGACAGAGGAAGGCGGAGAGACCGAGGGTCAGGCTTCCCTTGGAGCCCTCTCCACCTGTGCAACGGCCAGGACAGGAACAGGTTAGCTGAGCTGGGTGAAAAGTTCACCCACAAGCCAAGCTGTCTGGTGCTCCTGCTTAATTTATCTGATATTTGGCTAACCTTGCTCTGAACCCGAGGCTCCCTGAACCCCTGCCTCTCACCTCTCCTGAGCAGGCTCATGTCAGCCAAAGACGTCTGCCAAACCCTCCCTGGTTTTCTGCCTGCCCTTTGACCCTTCAGGAAAGGCAGGGGTGGGAGCGAGGGAAGTGGATGTTAGAAAGGGAAAGAAAGGAGCAAGACAGATGGGGAGAGAGCATTTGATGCCGAGAAGATCGGAAACCCACAGTATGCAACCGCCTTCACCAACCTGGTGCCCTCCAGCATGGCCTGATGGGGCATCTGGTCCAAAACATCTGGAATGCACCCCACTGGCCCATCTAGTCCTGCTTCCTGTTCACACCAGATGCCAACCTGGTGCCCACGGGACACCTGCAGGCAGGAGCAGACCCTCCAAGTGCCCATATTTTCCAGGGTCGATCCCAGATTTACATAAGCCATCCCTGTTTCTAATTTGATCCCAGAATGTCCCACTTTTCCTTAGGATGTCTCCATTTTCACTGGAGAAATGTTGGAGGGTATGGAGTTAGGCGACCCCTGAGCCAAGGAGATAAGTAGCTACACAACCTTTAGAAGACATCTGAAGGCAGCCTTGCATAGGGGAGTTTTTAAATGTTTAATGTTTTATTATGTTTTTATCTACACCAGTGGCCAAACTTGTGGAAACCTTTTGGGAAAAGTGTATTTCTGAAGTTTGCTGGCTCATAACACCCCTTTTTTTTGGAGTAATACCATAAAATTATATAACAATGGAAAGATAATTTAATGAAGAATGTCATGCAACAAAGTTTGTTCAGTTATCTGTATTCTATCAAAGGTTATAGCCAAATAGCCAGAAAAAGGAAGTACAACTTGCTTAGGTTAATATGCTATAGCTTTCCTTCATTTGAATGTAGCCAATGAGCATGACTGTGTAAAGAGAGCCAATTAGGTGCTATGAGCCATCAAACCCTGGAAATACACTTTTTCCATAAGGTTTCCACAATTTTCGCCACTACAGTGGTACCTTGGTTTAAGAACTTAATTCGTTCTGGAGGTCCGTTCTTAACATGAAACTGTTCTTAACCTGAAACACCACTTTAGCTAATGGGGCCTCCCACTGCCGCCACGTCGCCACTGCACGATTTCTGTTCTCATCCTGAAGCAAAGTTCTTAACCCGAGGTACTATTTCTGGGTTAGTGGAGTCTGTAACCTGAAGCATCTGTAACCTGAAGTGTCTGTAACCCGAGGTACCACTGTAGTGTATGTTGGAAGCTGCTCAGAGTGGCTGGGGCAACCCCGTCAGATGGGCAGGGTATAAATAATAAAATTATTTTTATTGCGGAATAGGACGTCCCTCCTTTCATTGGAGAAATGTTGGAGGGTATGCCTCAGTGCAACAGTAAAGGTAAAGGTAAAGGGACCCCTGACCACTAGGTCCAGTCGTGACTGACTCTGGGGTTGCGGCACTCATCTCGCTTCATTGGCCAAGGGAGCCGGTGTACAGCTTCCGGGTCACGTGGCCAGCATGACTAAGCAGCTTCTGGTGAACCAGAGCAGCGCACGGAAACACCATTTACCTTCCCGCCGGAGCAGTACCTATTTATCTACTTGCACTTTGACGTGCTTTCGAACTGCTAGGTTGGCAACAGTACACTCCTCTAATACGGTTCCCAGCAACCAATATTCTTCAATGTGCTGCCTTTCGCAGTGGTGTTAGATCATAGCCATTATGGCTGGTTGCCACTGGTAGCCTAACCAGGGCAAGGAGAAGACCATAGAATCATAGAATTGTAGAGTTGGAAGGGACTCAGAACCATCTACACCAGAAAGCTGGTGCAGATCTACTTTCTACAGAAGGAAGTTCATCTAACATATTCCACAGGGTGTGTGTGTGTTTAGATTTAGACAGTGTAGCTTTCTTTTGTTTTGATTAGCTAGCCTTTGGGAGTCTGAGCCCATTCCTGGCTGTTTGAGACCATTTGCTTGATTCTCTGATGAAAGAGAAATTGGCAACCCAATTTCTTTCTTCAGCCTCTTCCTTGGAAGCTGCTAGCTTCTCAAAGTTTCAGACCCCAAATGAGCTGGTGGCTGTCAGCTTTGGGGCAGGGCTTTGTGGGGTAAGGGGTGGAGTCTGCTGTTGTCTGGCAGATGCAAGCAGTAGCAAATCAGGGTGCAGAATGCAGCACGCCAAGATGGAGTCTGACAGGCAGAATGTGGAGCCAATAGTGAAAGCTTCAACAAAGAATGTGATTTCAAAGTATTTCAGGTGCATAGCAGCTTGGTACTCAGCTAGTATTCTGAGGGCCGCATGCTAGCGTTGGGTGGGGCCAGAGCCAAAAGTGGGAGGAGCAACACATGCAAATTTTTACCTATGTCCAAAAGGCTAGTTTCTACACAGGCTCACAGACCCCTTTCTGTCCACCATGCAAGATACACGATCAAAGTTCAAGGATGTGGTCCAACCAGGCGAAAACGGCGGTGCCTCCAACTCCCATCCCACTAAGTCAGTCCAGTAGGATGCCATGGTTGGTGGCATCAAACTTGCTGAGACATCAAATTGAAGCAACCTGTGCTCCATCTCCCGATAAAGATGATCTGTTTCTTGGACCAACGCCTGAAACTAGATGGAAAATGGTCTTGTACTGATTCTCAGGAGTCTGTAGTTGCAGTGGGACTTAGTCTTATGGCTAACTTTAGCTGAAATGTCCACTCTGATGTGGATTAAAGGTAAAGGTACCCATGACCATTAGGTCCAGTCGTGGCCAACTCTGGGGTTGCGGCGCTCATCTCGCTTTATTGGCTGAGGGAGCCGGCGTACAGCTTCCGGGTCATGTGGCCAGCATGACCAAGCCGCTTCTGGCGAACCAGAGCGTTTACCTTCCCGCCAGAGTGGTACCTATTTATCTACTTGCACTTTGAGGTGCTTTCAAACTGCTAGGTTGGCAGGAACAGGGACCGAGCAACGGGAGCTCACCCCGTTGCGGGGATTCGAACTGCCGACCTTCTGATCGGCAAGTCCTAGGCCTAAGTCTAATAGCTGCCTTTTGACTTCCACCTGAAAGGCTGTGAAATGGGTACAATCATTTCAGGTCCCCTCCTCCCAGTTCTTGTGGGGGTTATATTCTGGGGCCCTGCGTGCATAAGTGAAAATCCGACTAAACGTCAGGAAGAACTTTCCAATGGCAAGAGCTATTTGAGACCGTGGAACGGACTCCCTCACTAGGTGGTGGGCTCTCCTTCATCGGAGGTTTTTAAAGCATTGCAGGGGATTGGACTAGATGATCCCTTAGGGTCCCTTCCAGCTCTGCGATACTATGATTCTATGACATTTCTATCCCGCTGGTGCTTTTTGATGCAGATGGCCCCGCATCTTATTAAATGCTCGATGTTGATCTTGGGTTGTATGCTTGGAGCTGCTAGCATGTGGGATGCATTATGACATTTAGAAGGAATTTGCAGTCATCGTTTCACTTGAAGCATAAAGGCTATAAAACTTAATGGCCACACGACAAGGAGCCTATATGAAACACTTCGAGATTTACGGGCACCTTAAGGAGGGTGGCCGCAGCGTTGCCATCTGAAGCTCAAGACAAACACGGAGGAACAATTCTTCCTGGCACTTTCCCTTCCTCTGAACTTGCAAAAGAGATATTCAAGCTGCTGCACTGGCTGTAGAGCAAAAACACAAACAACCAGCTTGTGTTTTCTTCTTTGAAAAGTCTTTTCTTTTTTTTTAACATCCCAGCAATGAAGGAATTGTGCAATTTATTTTATTTTATTTTTATTATTATTTTAAAAAGAAAAACACTGCAGAAAATCCCTGTGGGATGACTTCATTTCTCTCGGCAAGCTCAGCATATATATATATGTGTGTATGTGTGTGTGTGTGTGTGTGTGTGTGTGTGTGTACACACACACACACACACACACACACACACACAACTGCAAAGACCTTCTGTGGTTAAAGAAAAAGCAAACAGACCGTGACTCTTTGCCGGAAGTTCAAAGGAAAAAGAGACCGAGCGCCAGAGGAAACATTTGCATAGCCAAATGTTTCTGGAAGGGCATATTGATGCAGTCCTCTGGGATTATAAGCACCAATTGCCTATTTACCAGGGCCTGGTTTTCGATCACTTGCCCTGATCACTAGGTAGTATCCAATGCGAGTCCTACTCAGAGTAGTGAACATGACAGGCTTAAGTCCATTGGATTCATGGGCCCTGGTTTGGACGTGATCCCAAATTTCAGGGTTCGTAGTTAGGGAAGTCATCTGACTTTTAGAAGACATCTGAAGGCCAGTCAGTATAATGCAGCTTCCTATACATTTCCATGCCTTTGCCGGAAGGTTTGTAGCTCAGAAGCAGAGCATCTGCCTTGCATGCTGAAGGTCCCGGGTTCAATCCCTGGCATTTCCAGGAAGCTAAGATAACCTTTTTCTCTGAAAACCATGAGCTAGATGGACCAGTGGTCTGACTTGGTAGAAGGTAGCATCCTATGGTTTTATTTGATGGAGAAAATCATAACCAAATAGAGCTTCAGTGTCTAACAATGGGTCTAACTTAGCCATGTTAACGCGATGTGTCTACTCTGAGAAAAAGGAGATCACCACCAATGGTTTGGGCATGTGAGTCCTGCTCAGGGTAGGCCCATTGGAATTAATGAACATGAATGACTTCGTTCCATCTAGTAGCACCTTAAAGACCAACTAAGTCAGTTCTTGGTATGAGCTTTCGTGTGCATGCACACTTCTTCAGATACACATGAAATGTTTGTTCCATCTGTTTCAATGGTTCTACTCTGAGTAAAACTGAGTTGGAAGCAACCCAATGTGATCTGCTCCCAGGCTTTAGTTACTTAAATTTTTCCGTGTGATTAAGCAGCTCTGGTTTTTGCTTCTATGGTCCCAATCTTGCTACTTCATCTCGCCTCTTTCCCTGATCAGTTGAAGTTCCCTTGGCTCAGATTCCCCCCCCCCCGCCCCCCGATTTTGTGGTTGACATCTGGCTACAAGATGGTGGCATTAAGCAAGCGCTGGGTTGATACAGAGTTCTTTAAAAAAAAGAAAAGAAAGAAAATGTCTTAATTTAATATAGCTCTGTGGGTAGCGATGAAGAAACATGGTGGAAAGCAGGGAGGGGGAGGGGGAGGTGGTGGTGGGGAAGGAAACAGAATGCAATGAAATAGAAGAAAGGAAATTTTCCCACTGTGAAGCACACCAGAAATAGTCCAGGGAGCTCTCCCTGTGCCACCTCCCAGTGAAGAGTTTTGACTTCTGCAGGTATTAATAGAGAAGCAGACTAAGCAGTGGAGATCAGACAAGGCAAAGCTAATCCTGTTAAGTTTATGCATAGGGGTGGGAGACCATTTTGAACCAGAGAGCTGCTTTCCCTTCTGAGAAGTCTTTCTGAGGCTCACATGTGGAGCAGCAAATGTTAAGCTTTACCTTTGTGCAGTAGGCTAGCTTCTACTCGCTCGCACGCATCCCTCCGTATCCTCCATCCAGACTAGTAAGAGGCAGGATCAGAGTCAAGGATGAGCATGCAAAGACAGGCTGCTATGGACTCAGTGGACAAGACCAACAGTGGGTCCAATGGTCAAGAAGGTGGTTTCTGTAAGTGCTGTAGAGGGAAGTGAGGGGCAGGTGGGACTTGTCAACCCAGGAAGGTAGCCCATCTAGAAGGAAAACTCTGATCCTAAACCTAAATCTTCAGGAGAGGCTAAGGAATAAACCCTACACAAATCCGGAGTGGAGTCCCTAAGATGGTTGGATGGCACCTTGCACGCCTCCTTCTGGCAACTCCTGCAGCCAAGCTGGTGCCAAGTGTATTGCTCTGCTTTCCTTTGGACCACATCAGTGAGGCCAAGAGGGGACAGGTCTTGTCTTCTGGGAAGTCCAGGACCTCCAGACACACTGCCCAGTGGAGGTCATTTTGGTGCTGCTCTCCGGAGGTGCATTCCAGTGTCTCCAGAGCCAGACAGATGTCAACAACAATCCATCCAGGTAAAAACACTGAAGAAGGGTGCAAAGCAAGTCTGGGGAGGGTGTGCGCCCCATGGAGTTCCAAGGGTCATGTACAGTCCTGGGGGTTGCACTTGGTCCCTAGGCCTACTCTGATGTATGGCAGGAACCAGGAGCCCTGGGCCCAGGACCTTCAGGACTCTCCCTGGGCCATGTCCCTTACCAGTGCACCTTTGCATCCTCCTTGAGTGTTTTCTCCTCACTGGAATGAGTTCTTCAACTCATATAAAGCTCCTTGTTTGACTAGCTGGAAGTTAGAAACTGGGTGTGTACAAAGGCAGAATTTGCACATCTGTCACCGCCCATCTTTCTATCTCATCCCACCCACCACTGACACTTGACTCCTCCCAGGAAGGATGCCCAGAAGGGAATGCAGTGCTTAGACAGAAAGAGCCACCAGGACCCTTCAAGAAGGAGACTCGACTCCATTCACAAGGTTGCAAGACTTTACATCTCTTGAACAATTGATGCATCTCAAGCCTAGTGAAGACAGACTCAGAATGCTTACCAACTAAAGAGGGGCAGGCAAGGGGGAAAAAACACAGAATGGATTGAGTAACCCACAAGAGGGCATGATTGAGTGGTTGATACCCTGAACAATTGGTTGCCAATCTTGCTTGCTGATTCTGGATACACTGTCGAAAACAAAATGGCTTCTCTCACTGGACTCCTCATCCCATTCAGACATTATATCTGGAGCTATTTTTTTTATTTTGATGGGCAGCCATAGAACACGCCGAGTCCACACAAAGACCACCACTGCAGCTTAGCAAACCCTTTATTTATATATGTGTGTATATGCATGAGTGACTGGTTTTGTGTTCCGTTTGGAGGTGTTTTTGAGGAGCAAAGAGCTGGACTCGTTTGGGAAGTTTGTCCGTGCAAATTTGATCCTTCCTACAAGGCTTCCTGCCACCATAGAAAGAGGATGCGCCAACTACCTATCTTGAAAAATGCTGAGATACCCTTGCATGACTCGCCTTAACTTGCTCCTTCCTTGCAAAAAGAAGAAAAGCAGAACCCTTGCACGTAGCCTGTGCATATTAAGATTGAGTCTATCAATGGCAATAAACCACCATAGCTAAGAAGGACCACGTCCTGTTCAGAGGCAGTAGATCTACTCCAGACAAATGGAATGAAACCAGCCTAGGGAGTTCAGGTTGTCTGCTGCCGGAAACAGAATTCTGGGTTTTGGTGTGATCCGATGAGGCAGTTGTGATGATTTCCTTGGTCCAAGCATTGCAGACACAAGATGCACCTTTCCCTACAATCTACAGATAACCCAATAGAAGCATTTGATGCTGTTTCCCTCTGTCCATTGCCAAAGACTCCTGCCAGCTGCCCCTTGCTAAGGAACATTCCGTACTCTTCCTGGCATGTGGGAGGCAGAGGTCCTTGCTGCTTCCTTGGCTAAAAAGAATAATGTGGCATCCATTTTTCTGTTACTTCTTCAGAACCACTAGTCTCAGCACTCACCCAAGGGTAGTGAAATCTTACAAGCTTTACAAAATGAGAACACCCCTTCCCCAACACACACACACACACAAATGGGGGAGGGAACCCCACTAAATTAATTTGCAATTCCTGATTAGCAGGCCAAAGTGGAATGTATGCGGCACGGGAGGTTTGGCAAACCGCTAGGCTTTGAAACTCCTCTGAAAATCTACGTTGCAAATGGCTGCCGTTGCTCGTCCCCCTTCCTTGCCCCTGTGAGTTCTTCTTCCACCCCTTTCCGCTACGGCTCTCGACGCTGTCGCCGTGGCAAGGGAGAGCAAGCGTATGGCCTCGGGAGGCCCCGCCGATTGCCCTCGTCGGGCTCTCGGCCTGCTTGGTGCGTGAGCGAGACGCAGAGCCTACGTGCGCCCTTTGAAAGTGTTCATGCAGGTGTAGCTCCCGGAGAACTTGTGGATTTCTTCGAGTGCCGCTTGCGGGAGGATGCTGCAAGAGAGGAAGGCAAGAGAGGGTGGGTCAGCCAGTCCACCGGAGGCAGAGCAGAGGATAGGCAGAGCAGACAGGTGCACTGGACACTGAAGGACTGGGTAATTTGTTTTTATTTTACGCTTGTCATGATTCTATGACTAGATCAGCCACTGGCCTGATCCAGTAAACCTCTCCTTATGTTCTTATGTTCAGTCGTTGCCCATATGCCTCTGGGCCAAGTTAAAGGGCCTTGCATTAATGTACAGGGCCCTACACACACACACACACACACACACACACACACACACAAACACACCTTCACATTTATGGAAATACGTGCAACTTTTGGTGATGGGTTCCCGCTTCTGGGACAATCTCACCATCTCAGGGTGTTCATCTCACAGTTCAAGTTGCTCCGCAACTCACTGTGCTGACATTTTGGCACAAGCTCTTTGTGGAACCGAGAGAGCTGCTGGGCCTTGGTTTTCCCTTCCCTACTCCACCTGGCCTCTTCTCATCATCGAAGGTGCACACAAGGAGGGGCAACAAAAGGCGCTGCCCTCCATCCCTGCCAGTTGCAGCCTCAGATGTTCATGCATGGCTTGGGACGTTCTGAAGGGGGAATAGCTGTGTGGTCTGCAGGACTGGGCTTACCATTCATGTGGAGGATTTTCAGTGCCAACTCTCCAAGATTCCCCCTTCAGACTTTCCTTCACAACACATGAAGGTTGAGGGTGGAGGTAGGAGATGATGAGGGCAGGGTTGGTACCTGCAGCCCCTCAATCTCCCCCCATTCATGCTCCATCTTGCCAGGACTAGATTTGGAGAGCTAGTGTGGTTTAGCTGTTGGGACAGCCAGAATAGGCTCTGGAATAGCCCACAGGAGACCCTCACTTGGCCATAAAGCTCACATGGTAACCTTGGACCAAACCACCATTTCACAGGCTTGTTGATAAAAAATGGGGAGGAGTCGGAGAGCCAACTTGACCTCCTTGTATCACTGAAGCAGCAGGCCGCACCTTTTCAAGATGATCAGGATGTGCATTGTCCATGGCAGCAGGAGGAAAGCTTGGTTCTGCTGAACAGCTTCTACTGTCCTCCGAGCCACCGTCTCTGGCTTTAGTGGAGGGAAGAGGTTGGGGAATCTGGAAAACAAAACACAGTCCTGTTTGTTCACCTCGTGGCCAGCTCTACCGTTAGGTGGAATGAAGCAGCTGCCTCAGGCTTTGGTGGACAGAAAGTGGCGCTGAAAAAACGTTCTGTCTCCTTGTTTTTAAAAACTGTATTGATATTTTTAAAACGTATACAGTGGTACCTTGGTTCTCAAACGCCTTGGTACTGAAATGCTTTGGTTCTCAAACGCTGAAAACCTGGAAGTAAGTGTTCCAGTTTTCAAATGTTTTTCAGAAGTCGAACATCCAATGTGGTTGTTGGTTATTGTTTCGGGGGCACCTGCACCAATCAGAAGCTGCGCCTTGGTTTTCGAACATTTCAGAAGTCAAACGGATGAATAAGTTTGGGACTTTTGTTTTTACTATTTATTTTGAAATTTTGTTTTTGAGGCTTTTTCAGTTAATTCGTTTTTGTGACTGTGTGGAACCCAGTTCAGCTACTGATTGATTGATTGTGTGACTGCGGAAATGGATAAAAGCCCCCCATCCAAACAATGACTATCATCAGCGCAGGTAAGATTTTTTTTTTTTTTTTAAATTATCATCTACAATACTGTCTTATTTATTTTATAGTACAGTACATTGATTATTACTGCTTTCATTTCATGGATCAATGGTCTCATTAGATAATAAAATTGATGTTAAACTGCTGTTTTCGGGGTTGTTTTTAAAAGTCTGGAATGGATTAATCCATTTTGCGTTACTTTCTATGGGAAAGTGCACCTTGGTTTTGGAACGCTTTGGTTTTGGAATGGACTTCCGGAATGGATCAAGTTTGAGAACCAAGGTAGCACTGTACTGTATATTGCTTTATCTAAACCACTTACATGATATCCTTCAGCTGTAGACTGAATGTTGCTGGGCTGCCCCAGGATTTCCCACCCCTGCTCCTTCATAAATGCACGATCTACCTCATGCATCGCCAACCAGACCTGTTTTTGTGGCTGTCTGCACTGACCTGATCCGCATGCCTTGAAACATCTCTGTGCTGGTGTGGAATGGCAGGACAGTGGTTGCGTTTACTCCAGGACAGTCCAAGAGACCCAGCGTCAAGCTCTCCATGAAGGCAAAAGAGGAGGCTTTGGAAGTGCAATAGTCAATAGCCCCAGGGATGGCAGACAAGGCCAGGATAGAATTGAGGCAAACAATGTGCCCTTTCTGCAGTTCCAGCATCCGTGGCAAGAAGGCCTTTGTGGTCTATGGGCAGAGAGAGAACAACCTTGGTTCACATATCATGATCATCGAGAACTGCTGTTAATTACAGTCATACCTCGGGTTACAGACGCATCGGGTTGCACGACTTTGGGTTGTGCATCGCGCCGAACCTGGAAATACCAGAACGGGTTACTTCCAGGTTTCGGCGCTAGCGCATGCGCAGAAGCGCTACATTGCGCTTTGCGCATACACAGAAGCACTGATTCGCAACCTGTGCATGCGCAGACGTGCGGGTCACGGGTTGCGAACACTGCAGGTTGCGAACGTGCCTCCCACATGGATCACGTTCGCAACCCGAGCGTCCACTGTACTTGATTTATGTACTACTTGCACACCGAAATGGCTTCTTAGTGGGTTACAAGTATAAAATAAAACATAACATACCCGTGCTTAACTGAAACGCACAATAAAAACCTTCCCACGAAATCTTCCGCAACTACAATATGCAACGGGATAAGACCCGTTGAAAAGAAGAAGCATGAAAAGAGCCACCAAGGCAATTAGATCAGGAAGTTCAAATTTAAGGGGGATGCTGGTCTTTAACCAAGTGTGTCTTCAAGAGCTGGTGGAAAGCGAGAACCAGTGGGGAGGGCTCCTATATTTTCAGAGGGGAGGACACTGCACAACAGTGGTGCCACCAGTTGGAAAAGCCCACATCTGTGTTACTGTAAGCTGGCAGCCATGGCAGGGATGGTGTCAGAGAAGTGGTGGGAGGGAAGAAGGCTCAGGGCCTGGGGACTGGAGGTGGGATGATGATAAGGGGCTAGAGGGAGAAGAGGGAGGAGGGTTGGAAGCTGAAGAGGTCATAGGGTTTGGTGAGCAGGAAGAGGCTGTGGCAGAGAGCAGTACAGAAGCAGGGCAGAAGCAGAGGCTGGAGAAGAGGAGGCCCAATTGGCAGAGATCAGGCAGGCTGCTGAAGAAGCCATGGAGTCTCCCCTCATGCTGCAACCAGCTCCCCTCCCTCCCTGGTCTCCCAGAACCAGAAGAGAGATGAAGAGTGTGGAGCAAAGTCAGGAACAGTGGCAATGACTCAGATTGCTTGGGAAGGACCTGGGTGAAGAGAGGACTTAGGGAACTGTGGGAAGGCGGGGACCTTCATTCCCAACAACTGTCTCATAGGGGCAAGATTTACCAGGATGAACTGCTGTGCTCATTAGGCCTGGCCTCTGGAGTCAACCTGGTTTCCTTGAATAAAGAGAACTTCACTGACGCCGTGTGATTTACTGCCAACTTGCTCCTGACTCCAACCCTGACTGATGGGAAAGCTGTGACCCTTCAGGAACTGCTGGACTCCAACTCCCATCATCCCTCACAATTGGCCATTTCTGGCTGAGGCATGATGGCAGTTGGAGTCCAGGAGGGCCACAGAGGCCATCCCCTTCTTCTTTTCAAGAGACCTGCTTCTCCTTTGCAAGTCACAATTCCTCATGTAGGATGGAGCTGAGATATCAGGCAATTGACCACAGGCGGAAATGCATTGGGTAGCGAGAGATAAGGAGCTCCCCAATGCCCAATCTAATTGACAATTGGCAAAAAAAAGAAGAATTAATTAATTAATCACCCCAGGTTAGATCAGGGGCAAAAAAAGGAAAATCTACCCAGCAGTAGAGACTAATTCAGGGATGTCTAAAAGATCATCACATGCCTAAAGCATCACCCGATGGTGCTTAGTATTAATTTCAGTAGGTAGCTGGAATCTTTCCCCCTGCACACACCTTCCCCCTCCCCACTGTTTTTCCTGGCAGGTTTGCACGCCGGGCTGATCTTCCCGAATTCGGCTGAGCCATCCCTCGGAGCAGCCAAGATTTCGCTGGCTGCAATTCCCTGCTGTCACTTCCAAGCCTGAGAACGTGGGAGAAAGGATGGCTTCGTACCCAGAACTGTCCCAGCGTGTTGATGTGCTGTGATTTCAGCAGTGCGTCATCGTCGCTCTCCATCAAGCTCTTGCCGTGAACAACGGCTGCGTTGTTCACTAGGATGGTGATATCCCCGACCTGGAAAGGAGAGAGGGGAGAAAGGAGAAGCCCCCAGTCAGTGGATGAGCCCTGCAAGATCTGACCAAAGGTACATTGAGCTCAGTCTTTTGTTTCCCAACAGTAAACATATTATGCATCCTTATACAGATTCCATCTAGCTCAGTATTGTCAGCAGTTCTCCAGGGTTTGACACGACTCTCTCCCAACCCTACCTGGACACACCGGGGATTGAACCTAGGACTTTCAGCATCCAATACATGTGCTCTTCGGCTACAGATGCTCCACATGAAGCTGCCTCATGTTATATTAGAGCTCAGTATTGTCTACACTGACAGGCTGTGGTTCCCCTGTGTTTCAGGCCTTTCTCAGCCCAATCCAGAAATGCCTGGGACCCTCTGTAAGCAAAGGTGATGCTCTTCCACTGAGCTTATGGAACTGCCCTTAAAAAGAAAGCAAGATTCCAGTCTGCATTGTTTACTGTCGGCATATTTACAAAGCAAAGCAGGGTCGAGTACAGTTTCTGATGGATTCCATCCCACTGACAAACAGCTCTTAATGTCAGAAAGGTCCCACCCTTTGGAGCAGTGGAAACAAGCTTTCTCCATCTTCCATGTGACGGCCCTTCAGAAAGTTGAAGGTGGCTCTCCTCTCAATCTTCTCTTCTCTAGGCTAAACACCCTCAACTCCCTCAACTGTTTCTCATAAGACTTGATTTACAGACCCTTTATCATCTTGGCTGCCCTCCTCTGCACCCTCTAGCCTGCCAATATCCTTCTTTAACTGGTGCCTAGAACTGGACACAGTACTAAGGGTGTGGTCTGCCCAATGCAGAATAGAGCGGTACTCTGACTTCCCTTGAGCTGAGCAATATACTTTGGTTGATGCAGCCTAGATGAGCTTTTTTTGCTGCTGCATCACACTGTGGGCTCACATTGAATCCTATCTCCTGCGGTATTCACTGTCCCTCCCAGTTTGGTGTCATTTGAGAATTTGATAAGTTTCTTCACCAAACGTACCTTTTCACGGATGGCTTTGGCCTGTCGGTAAACCTCTTCGCGGTTGCCCACGTCACAGATGAAGTAATGGCACTCTGTTCCCATTGCTCGGATCTCCTCCGTGGTTTCTTTTAGGCACTTCTCCGTCCGACCCCACAGGATAATCTGCAAGAAGATGGCTCTTTAAGAATCATTGCCCAATGACATCCAGTTGCTTTGAGAATGCTTCACCAGTGCAGCTTCATCCCCACCAACCCCAGTGTCCACCCTGCCAGCCCAGCGCCTTTTGTTTCTCTGCTTGCCTTCTCACTCACAACCAGCCAGGGGGTAGCTGCACCCATCATTGGCTCTAGTTCCACCTATTGTCCATCTCCCCGCCTTCCCTAACAGTGCCAATTGTAACCTTAAGGCTTGATTATGGTACCATGCTTCATGTGGGACTGCCCAAGTTTCTAACCACAGCCATCATGTTACTCAGATGCTGAGTTTCACTGGTTTCTGATTTGCTACTAGGGGAGGTTCAAGATAGTTGTGTTAATCCACACAACTTGGGCTAAAGTAATAAAATAATAATAATAATAATAATAATAATAATAATAATAATAATAATAATAATTTATTATTTATACCCCGCCCATCTGGCTGGGCTTCCCCAGTCACTCTGGGCGGCTTCCAACAAAAGATTTAAATACCGTAATGCATCAAACATTAAAAGTTTCCCTAAACAGGGCTGCCTTCAGATGTCTTCTAAAAGTCTGGTAGTTGACATCAGGTGGGAAGGTGTTCCACAGGGCAGGCGCCACTATCAAGAAGGCCCTCTGCCTGGTTCCCTGTAACTTGACTTCTCGCAGTGAGTGAACCACCAGAAGGCCCTCGGCGCTGGACCTCAGTGTTCGGGTAGAATGATGGGGGTGGAGACGCTCCTTCAGATATACTGGACTGAGGCCATTTAGTACATGCATGCACTGGTTATCTCCCGCTTGGACTACTGCAACACGCTCTATGTGGGGCTACCTTTGAAGGTGACTTGGAAATGACAACTAATCCAGAATGCGGCAGCTAGACTGGTGACTGGGAGTGGCCACCGAGACCATATGACACTGGTCCTAAAGGATCTTCACTAGCTCCCGGTACATGTCTGGGCACAATTCAAAGTGTTGGTGTGGTGCTGACCTTGAAAGCCCTAAATAGCCTCAGACCAGTATACCTGAAGGAGTGTCTCCACCCCCATCGTTCTGCCCAGACACTGAGGTCCAGCGCCGAGGGTCTTCTGGCAGTTCTCTCCCTGCAAGAAGTTACAGGGAACCAGGCAGAGGGCCTTCTCGGTTAGGGCGCCCGCCCTGTGGAACGCCCTCCCATCAGATGTCAAGGAAATAAACAACTATCTGCCTTTTAGAAGACATCTAAAGGCAGCCCTGTTTAGAGAAGTTTTTAATGTTTCATTATGGTTTTATATTTGTTGGAAGCTGGCCAGAGTGGTTGAGGTAACCCAGTCAGATGGGCAGCATATAAATAATAATAATTAACAACAACAACAACAACCACCACAACAAGGACTGCCCAATTCCTTATGCTCCACCTCAGTCACTGAGATCCTCTGATTTGTTTGGCCATTTCTAAAGATCAGTGTGCCCTCCCTGCCAGTGGAAGTTTAGCAGGAATTGTACCTTCCTTCTTTTATATGTCTTCTGAAATCTGCATTGTTTAGGCAGCCATTTGCATCATCATTATTTTGTCCTTTTAATTGCTGCTTTTATGAATCATCTGCTGATTTTATTCCTATGTGTTGTACTCCATCTGCTATATTTTTTAATGAAAGTGTGGATTATAAAAAACTAAATAAATCAGTCAAAGACTTGCTACAGTAGACAACCGTTCCCTGCCACCATATCTCTCACACCTTTAATATCAGTGGAATAGACACATCCCACCCCCAATCCCTAAATAAGCGCTGGGGTTTCTGTATTTGTGTGGGGCAGGCAGGAAGAAGCACTGGAAAACCCGACCTCTGTCTAGGGCTGTAGTTTTCGGATGTGATAGCTTCCCATCCTGGAACCCATCCAGTCCTCTTCTCTCTCCCCCCCCCCCCACCTTACCCCTCCTCAGCTGCTGGCCTCCCTCCCTCCTGCAAGAGACACGCTCTCCTTTTCAGAAAGTTACTGACCAGAAAATTGTCGAGGGCAGCAGCTCAGCGAGGCGGTTAATCCCTGCTGTGGAAGGCTGGCGCTGTGCAGAAGCTTCCTGCCCTGTTGCTACTCTAGGTGACCTCAATCCTTGGCAGCCAGGTGGAATGCTTTGTTGTGCCATCCCAGGAGAAGGTGGGCTGCCAGGGGCTGGGTTCAGCAGCGAGCGGCCTCCCGCCCGCCTAGGATGCCAGCGCTGGATGGCGGAAGGACTCTGCTGTTGCACCGTAATTAGCTACAGGTTGCTAACTGCCTCAACCCCACAAATAGCAGACCAAGAGGGGCTCCGCACCGATGCCATTCTTTTCCCTTCCCATGCCAATGCAACGGGTGGCATGACATCATCGTTCAGGGTGGCGCTCTGCCACCAACCCCATTTGCCTTCTGTGGTTGGCGTCAGCTGAGGAGGAGCAATGCGCAAACATCGCAGCGCATTGGGTGTTTTGTTGAAAAGATGGCCTCCTGCCTTATTGTAAAGATGCCGAAGGCAACTTTTGTCTTTTTTTTTTTTTTTTTTTTTTTAGTCTGCATTTTGGAAAACATGTATACAGAGGTACCTTGGGTTAAGAACTTATTTCGTTCTGGAGGTCTGTTCTTAATCTGAAAGTGTTCTTAAGCTAAAGCACCACTTTAGCTAATGGGGCCTCCTGCTGCCGCCGCACGATTTCTGTTCTCATCCTGAAGCAAAGTTCTTAACCCGAGGTACTATTTCTGGATTAGCGGAGTCTGTAACCTGAAGTGTCTGTGACCTGAAGCGCCTGTAACCTGAAGTGTCTGTAACCTGAAGCGTCTGTAACCTGAAGCGTCTGTAACCTGAGGCGTCTGTAACCCGAGGTACCACTGTATAAATGTGTTTACAGTGTTATGTATTGTTCTTTGTTTCTCTTTCTCTTTCTTTTTTTTTTGTAAAATTCAATAAAAAGTTAATTTTTAAAAATCGTAATGTAAATTTGGGTGCGGGGGACCTTTTTCTAAAAGAAAAAGGTGCAAAGAAAAAAATGCAAAAAAAAAATGCAAAAAAGGAAAAAATGCAAGGAGTACAGGCAATAGATATACAGGGGAAAAAAGGATTTGTTGGAGACAAGCAGATGAAAGAAAGGATGCCCAGGAGGAATACATACCAACAAAAGTGGCCTCTGCAATAAATGTTGCATAGACTTATAGAAATTCAGAGTTGGATGGTACCCCAAGGGTCATCTATTCCAACCCCCTGCAATGCAGGAATATTTTGCCCAACATGGGGCTCGAACGCATGACCTTGAGATAAAGAGTCTCATGTTCTACCAACTGACCTAGTTGCCCAGTATGCTTCCTATGTAATGTGCCAGCCAGTCAGCCATTTCCCCTTCCAAGATACTCCATTCCATTCCCCCAATTTTTTTTCATTTTGCTCAACAGTTAGCATCCTGTGCCCCATATAAACCCCATTTTAAAACAGCTGCATTGGTTGCCAGTTCACTTCTGGACCCAGTTCAAGGTGCTCTTATTGGTGCTTCAAGCCCGAAATGCATATATTAGTGAAAATAGCATACAAAAAAGTTTTATAGTTGGGGGAAGTGCATTGCAAGTGTCTGTTAGCCAGACCTGCATTAAAAATTGTGTTGGGAGAAGTGTACACTTAAAATGCTGGTGAATTTTAATGAGGATGTGGGTCTGTTTGTTTTTTAATATTAAAAAATGCGAATTTGCTCCAGAGATGTGGAGACCTGAATTTAAGACTGGAAAAATGAGAAGCAGAGAGAAAGCAATGCTACCAGATCTGCCTGCCCTTAATGGGCACTTCATAACTCTTGAAGCCAGGAAGGATCTGTCAGCCCAGGCCACACAAAAGTACCTGTTGACAAAAGGGTAACAGCTTGAGCAAGCGCAAACAGTAGCTGAAAGAGAGCAAAGTTTGTGTTCAGTCATGGAAGAAAGGGACTGGGTGAGGTCAAATTTTGTCCCTTCTTTTCAGCTGCCTGCAGCTAGGGGTTTGCTTAAATGTAATACTGGTAACCAAGACTTTGATTCGTCCTGGTGGGAAAAGTTGCTGAGAGACATGTGAATGTTATTAAAACTTATATATGTGGTCCTCTCGGCCACAGCCAGAATGGCCAGTGAACATAAGAATTTAAGTGTCCTGCAGGATCAGGCCAATGGCCCATCTAGTCTGGCACTCTGTTCTCACAGTAGCCAAGCAGATGCCTCCATGGGAAGCCATTGAATGGGATCTGATTGTAGCAGAGCTATAAATAGTAAAAATGGCTTGTGATCAATGTGCATGCACATTGCATTCCATGCTCTGATGACTTCCAGACTGGACTTCTTCTTTCTTCTTCTCTGGCGATCACTCGTAGCCTAGTAAGATCATCTTCCATAAACACAGTTTTAACAGTGAGTCTGTAAGTGACTGTGGAGGCCAATTCTGGATTCACACATCCTTCCACAGTGGGGACAGAGGTTTCCGGGCAGGAGTTGATCACGGTGAAGGTTTGCCTAGCGTGCCTTCCTCTTAGCTCATTTCTCCCTTTCGTCCTGAGTTCAAGTGTCTTCAAAGCCCATGACACCTTTGGTAAAGGCTGTTCTCCAATTGGAGTGCTCACAGGCCAGTGTTTCCCAGTTGTCGATGTTTATACTACATTATTTTAGATTTGCCTTGAGAGAGTCTTTAAACCTCTTTTGTTGACCACCAGCATTACGCTTTCCATTTTTAAGTTCGGAATAGAGTAGTTGCTTTGGAAGACAATAGTCAGGCATCCAAACAACATGACCAGTCCAATGAAGCTGATGTTGAAGAATCATTGCTTCAACACTGGTGATCTTTGCTTCTTCCAGTACACTGGCATTAGTTCACCTGTCTTCCCAAGTGAAGGGTAATTTTTTTCAGGGACACCAGACTGGACTACTACAGTGTGCTCTACATTGGGCTGCCTTTGAAGATAAGGTCATCACAATTGTCCTGCTGGGGCATGTCAATGGCCCATCTAGTCCAGCATCCTGTTCTCGCAGTGGTTGAGCAGATGCCTGTGGGAAAACTGCAAGCAGGACCCATCCAAGAGACCACTCTCCCCTCCTGTGGTTTCCAGCAATTGGGATGCAGAAGCAGCATCGCTACCTCTGCTCACAGAGGCAGAATATAGCCATCACGGCCAGCCTTAGCCTCCATGAGAACAGGGTTGATGGGAGCTATAGTCCATCAAGATCTGGAGGACCACAGACCATGCTAAGCTAGATGGACCAGTGCTTAGACTCCATATATAAAGCACCATCATCCCTTCCCAGAATAGCTCTTTTTTTAAAAAAAAAAAAAAGATAATCCATGTCATGCCAGATTGGCATGTATATATAAAAAAGAGATTTGGCAAGCTTTTGTGTAAGGGTTGACCATTGTCCAAGGTTGACCATTGTCCAAGGCTGGGAGAGAAACCCTTTTGATGCTTGGAGTCTGACATTAAGAGGCCTCTTAATGACACCTCTGAGAAACTATGGTAAACACCGTTGGGCCAGAGGCAAATCTTTGAGCATTAAAGATAATGGAAAGCAAACAGCGAGAGGTGTCAGCAGAGAATGGAAAGATACTGTGACGTATTTTGAGAAGGATAGGGGAGTTCCTTCCATAGGATTCCTAATCCCTGGGATGAAACAGGGTGGCGGCAAGAGAGCAAAGCAAATTCTGCATGCTAAACTGTTAAACCTACGAGACCCAGTGCTTCCCCTGCCCCCGGGGGGGAGGGGGTGCGCGTACTCAAGGGTATGTAGAACTGGCACCTATTTTTTTGATTGTTAAAAAAGTGTGGCACTTACTGTAACAACTTCATGGTAAGCAATCCAATACAGTGGTACCTCAGGTTAAGAGATCCGTTCTTAACCTGAAGCACCACTTTAGCTAATGGGGCCTCCCACTGCCGCCACGCTGCCACCGTGCGATTTCTATTCTCATCCTGAAGCAAAGTTCTTAACCTGAGGTACTATTTCTGGGTTAGCGGAGTCTGTAACCTGAAGCATCTGTAACCTGAAGCGTATGTAACCCGAGACACCACTGTACTGTCAGAACAACCTGGAATGGCCAACTCATTTCATGTCAAGGTTCTTCTTGAGGGTAAGTTTGATACTATTACACTGGATGTAGTAAAATTCCTCTCAGAGGCAGTAAAAATCAGAAATCAGTATGTATAGGCTAAAGCTCCTCTGTTGGCTAGCAAGGCCGATCTTACACCTTAATGACTGTTGCTATATACTATTGTTGTACTATATACTATATATATACTAATATACTATATAATATACTATATACTATATACTATATACTATTGTTGCCTGGCGTGCTCTGGTCCATGGGGTCACGAAGAGTCGGACACAACTAAACGACTAAACAACAACATACACTACTGTGGTACTATGTATTTTGGGTCTGTGGACCGCAATAAAGCTTTGTGTGTTCTCTATGCCATGTCTAACCTTATAACCTTCTAACAGGTCACCTTTTACAAGCATCAGAGCACAACTAACAAAGCTGTTATGGTATTTGGACAGCGCAGTGTTAGGTTTGCCACTAGCGTACCATTCTTGTGTCCATGACATGCTGCTGAATATACTTGCTTAAAATAGAATAAAAAACACCCCCGTCCCCAGTCTGGAGCAGTCTCTGGCGGTGCAACCAGCCTGCAAAGAGTTCAAAGGAAAGAGGAAGAAAGTATTGTTGTCATGCTTGCTTGTTGATGAGAGCAAAAATTGCTGGGCTGCAGGGTTCCTGATTCAAGTGTCTTGCGGCTGCTGAATCGAAGCAAAGAAAGAAAGAAAGAAAGAAAGAAAGAAAGAAAGAAAGAAAGAAAGAAGATTTGGGGGACCAGTAGTCAGAAGCCACTTCTCCCTTCACAGTGCTTGTTCTGTGTGAGGGATAAACAAAATTGTCATGATGTCATAGGTTGGGGGGGGGGGACTGCCTGACCAGCCAATGAACCCTGAGCCACAAAGGAGGTAGTGGGTGCCAATTCTCTCAAGCAATCCGGATGTGCTTACACACACACACACACACACACACACACACACACACACCAAGGATCCTTTGATTGCCAGGCTTCCTCTTACATATGCAAATGTCCTCCTCTGCAAACCCGACTTTCAGATGTCAAAACATTATTTTGGATAAGTCAGAGGAATAGCGTTGAACAGCGGAGAACCACATCTCACGAGGATTTGCCTTCCACACAAGCAACTCCAGTCCAGAAGGTGGTGGACTCACCTCCGGCAGAGGTTTTTTAAATAGAAATTGGATGGCCATCTGCAGGGGATTCTTTAGCTGTGGTTCCTGCATTGCGAGGGGTTGGAAGAGAAGTCCCTTTGAACTCTATGATTCTGTGAAATATTAACAGGCAAGGAAATGCTGGGGAGACAGAATAAATTGTGGTGTGAATGCAGCCCCAGATAATCCCTCCAGATGGCAACAATACCATAATATTGTGGAAGCATCAGAGAACAGCTAATAATGAGGAATGACCAGTGGATGGTCCACAGCTAAGGCCTTATTATTGCATCAATGACATGTTGCAGAAGACAACCACAAAAAGCCCTTATTCCCTGGCTATGTTTTCTTTTATTAAAAAAGAATCTAAACAAAATTATTTCTGTGTGTGTTCACCCCCAGGTTGCAAATATAGCTACATTGGCATTGCTGGGAGTGCAATGGGATGTATTTAAGAAGCTAGAGGGCAGGGGGAAGGGCAGCCACACAGAGGACCCCAAGCTAATTAGAGATGTAATTTATGGCAGACTGGAAAAAGCAACAACAACAACCCACCAATGACCCAAGCCCCTTAAACTCCACTAAAGGTAGCCTTCCATTGTGAAGTCTATTAATTAGAATCAATTTAATCCCTGCTGAGACAAAGGTCAAACTCTGTGAGTCTGACCTTTCTTAGCTGGCTTCAGCATCATCAGCTGCTGACTTCTACACTGCCCAGGCCCATCCTGCATTTTTCTGCACACATTAATGAAAATAACACATCAACTGCATCCTCTTGGGGACACTGCTTGGAAAAGGCAAGGCAGCATACATTAAGCAAAATTTGCATTTATATGCTGATGAATTTTCATTGTGGCTTTTTTATATACAATAAACAGAATCACAAAATCCCTGCAGAAATATGAAGAACTGAAAATTGGAAAAAAAACGAGAAACCAAAAGTGACAAGAGTGTTATTGCCATTGTCAGTCCTACTCATGAGTAGACCCTATGAAATTAAGGGTCCTGACTCATTTGGGTCCGTTAATTTCAAAGGTTCTCCTCTCAGAGAAACGTAGCTGGATTCTGCCCATGGGAAAGATTTTGTTGTGAATCCTTTACACGCAGAAATGGAGAGAAGTACCAGCTAAGGAGAAATGGCTTCAAAAGTTAATGGACTATGCGGAAATGACAAAATTTGACAGCAGAAATAAGAGGTAAAAGAGATGAACTGTTTATGGAAGAGTGGAGAACCCTTTCTGGACTAGTTGAAGTACTCTTATAGTCAAATGAAAACACGGACAAGGTTCAAATTATGGGCAGCGGGATGAGAACAAAGATAAGTGAAATAGAGGATAATTGTATTAGGGAAAAGAATGTCATATAAAACAGTAGGTATAAGGTGGGAATAAAAACATCAAGGAAATAAGGGTGGGGAGTCAAAATTCTAAGAGAAACATATATCAAAATGTAAGCAAATTTGTAAAACCTGTGAAAGTCAATAAAAAATTGTCTGAAAAAAAAAAAAAGATTTCACTGCGAAGGGCCACCACCTCAGTGTCTCCATCCCAATGGAAAGTAACTGGATGGCCCACGCTGCTGCTGTGAGTCAGCTTCCCACCCTTCTCTCTCTGCCCTCTTCCTCTCTCTTCCTCTTCTTGTTAGGCTAAGACTTCTTGGCCCCCCTCCAGATCAACGCTTGAAGATTGGCTTAAGCTTAATCAACAGGAGGCGCAGCTGCCCACAAGAAGCAGTTGAGCAAAATCACCGGAGTTACATAATCATCGTGGAAGAGAAACTCCATACGGAAACCACATGAAACAGGTGGCAGGGACTCAACAAGAGCCGCAAGGGAAGTGAAATTCGCTTTGAGAAGCAGGGCTTGGACAGAGACGCATGCCCTCGGAAGAGCATGTGAGGACATGGCGAAACAGGCAAAGGAAGGCTCAGGAGCCCGGTGGGTGCTGAGAAGCTTATGGGGATGCTCTGGAAGGTGCAGTGTGCAACCGATGCTGAGTACCTCTTGACAGCGATGCTCAGAGCTCTCAGCAAGAGCGCTGCACCTGAACACCTTGGAGCAGTGATAGCCAGGCTTCTCGTCTCCACAGACCACTTGGAAATAACCTACACTAGGGCTGGAGAATCTTTCTCAGTCAGACGGCTGCATTTCCTACTGGGCAACCTTCCAAGGGCTGTGTGACATTGCTGGTGGGCGGGGCCAGAGATAAAAGTGGGCGGAGCAGCAGGTGCAAATTTACCTGTGCTTAGTAAGCAAATTTCTATGCTCTATCCCTGATCCAGATAAGCACAAGCCACTATTCTCATTCAAGGACACATTCCAGCCAGGCAAAAACACTCAAATAAGGTGCAAAGCAGGACAGCTGGGCATGACCTGGGGAGATTCCATAGGGCCAGATAGAGAAGCCTAGAGGGCCACATCTGAGGTTCCCAACCCCAATGTACACAGAGCTCTGTGAACTACTCAAGGGACTGATCCACTTTGTATCCAGTAGGGTTGGGTGATATATCCATATATTGTCTAAAAACCGGTTTGAACTCCATATTGTGATATCGGTCTCATAATTTCTGACCTGGCAATATATCACAAATCATGATGGGTTTGTGCTAGGCAAAAATCACAATGCTGGGAAAACCCTGAAGCCAGCCAATTCCTCTACATAGCTCCATCCTTATTTCAGACATTGTGGTATATCAGTATATCATGATTTTTAGCTGGTGATATAGCACGAGGTTGAAAACCAGATATTCTCCTGTCCTAGTATCCAGGTCATTCAAGGAAGCGCGCGCGCACACACACACACACACACACACAAATACAAAGTGTGGCAAAATATTCTCTCTGGCTACTCTTTCTCTCAGAGGCCCAAGCTGTCCTCTGTCAGGATCTGTGCTTCTTCCTACTGCAAAACAGCCTGCTTGCTTTTCCCCTCACTCTCCAACCTTTCCAGCATAACTACATACCGTATTTTTTGCTCTATAAGACTCACTTTTTCCCTCCTAAAAAGTAAGGGGAAATGCGTGTGTGTCTTATGGAGCGAATACAGCCTGCACAGCTATCCCAGAAGCCAGAACAGCAAGAGGGATTGCTGCTTTCACTGCGCAGCAATCCCTCTTGTTGTTCTGGCTTCTGAGATTCAGAATATTTTTCCTCCTCCAAAAACTAGGTGCGCCTTGTGGTCTGGTGCGTCTTACAGAGCGAAAATACGGTACTTGCTTTACTTCCTGAGATAACCCCTCTGTCACTCCAGCCAGCTAAAGCAGAGTCCTATAGCCAGAAGAAGGGGAAGCTTGGCTATTGCTAGCCTGCCTTGTTCCAGTGATCCGGAGTGCACGTCTCGTTGTGCCAAATCCGTTAATCCAGATTCGACTTCTCCCCAGTTTCTCTGCTGCAATCGCTAACACACATTAGTGAGTCCCATGGGTTTGGTCTCCACTGAATCCTCAACCTGCCAGCCCTGGGAACCCTGCCACTGGGTCCCAGTGGCCAGCACTGTGCTACTGGTGACCTTTCTCCTCCTTGGGCAGCTTGGAGAACCACTGTTTCCTCTGCCACCCACCCAGTTAGGTCTGCGTGGGAATAAGGAAGGTTGCCAGAAGTGGTAGCCAGTTACCCTGGTAATCTACTACTGCAGAAGTTGCCAATTCCCAGATTGGCTGGCTGGCTTCTTCTGGTCTCCTTCCTCCTACTGCTGGACCAACTCTTCATCCCAACAGAAGAAGATACAAGACTTTTGCAACCCACCCTGCCTTTCTCTTTTACACCTCCAACACTGGTGGTGATGGGGTGGAGGAAGGGTGAGAAGTGGGGGGGGATAATCATAAAAGGCTTTTGACGAGTTCTAAGGGAAGGGGGTTGTTTTGGCAAGGAGACTGATTGGGTGAACAACCCAAGCAAGGGTGGCAGCCCCTGGTATGTACAAACGCCCATATGTGCACGGTATAAAAATACCGATGATAAATAAACAGCAAAGAGTGTACTGAGCCTGTAAATCACAAATGCAAACTGTCAGTCAGCTGCACAGCTCGTGAACGCACTCCCTATTTCCGTGCAAGCTGGAGCAAGATTGGCATCTCTGCCGTTTGGAAGCATGAAGGGGTTTTCCCCACCACAACGTGTGCGCACACGCCAGCACAGGGCCCCACCTCCTGAAATCCCTGCCGCCAATCAAAACCAACAGAGTCGTCCCCTTTCTTCTGGTGTCACCCAACCAGATTCCCCAGTTCGGTTGCTTTGGCCTCCCGTTCAGTTTTTAAAACGCTGCCTCTCACTTGCACAGTCAAGTGTAGCTGGCTTTGCATGTCAGAAATCCCAGATTTGACGCCTGCGTCAACGGACCTGGCTGTCCAGAGCAGACAATACTGGGTTGAATGAACCAATGAGCTTACTTAGGGCATCCCCAGATGTCCTTTTCATTTCATGAAAATTTATGATGATTGGTGCTCATGATACAATTGGGGGAGGGGGTCATACCTGATCCCACTTTCAATGCTGTTTATGCAGACAGAAGTTTCAGATGGGTCACACTGCTTCATTCCCAATCGGTGCATACCTTCTAACTTCTTGCTGAAATCCCATAAGTTTTCATACTACAAATGTTTTGGGGCTGCTGTTGCCGTTTGTCCCACTTTTGTTGTGCTGTAGCACCTCCCAACAGCACCTTTGTGGCAGCATCGAGGAAGCACAAATGAAAGCAGAACAAACCCACCGCTAATGCATTATCAATGAGTCGAGCATGTGTTGCAGGATACAGTGGTACCTCGGGTTACATATGCTTCAGGTTACAGATGCTTCGGGTTCCAGACTCCGCTAACCCAGAAATAGTACCTCGGGTTAAGAACTTTGCTTCAGGATGAGAACAGAAATTGTGCCACAACGGTGCGGCAGCAGTGGGAGGCCCCATTAGCTAAAGTGGTGCTTCAGGTTAAGAACAGTTTCAGGTTAAGAACGGACCTCTAAAATGAATTAAGTACTTAACCCGAGGTACCACTGTACACCCACAGCGAAACACCAATCGGGAAGGGTCCTTATAATGCAAATCTTTTGAGAAGCTCCCCCTACTGGTACGGACTGCAACAAACAAGCCTTGTCTAATGATCCCCTGGCATGCAACCAGCCCAGTAAGCAGTAATGAGACTCCGTCAGTTCTATGTAGGATTATTTACACCATGTAGCCTATGGAACGACTGCATTATGCAGTATCCCCATCAAGCTAACTAAGGAACTGACCATCCAGCCCTTCTTATAATTTGTAGTTAACATGCAGGCAGGGGTGCCATTGGAGCAGGACTCTGGGGTAGAAGCTCAGAGTCCCACTCCCTCGGCTTTCCACATCTGGAAGTGTATCAATACATAGTCTTACCATTTGAAAATACACTGCCCAGCCCCTCTGAGACCTGAGTTTAAATTTACCTGTCACCACCACTTAGCTACAAGATGTGGCAATGACTACTGGCTTAGAGGATTCAGCAAATTCATTTTCTTAGAATCAGAATTGTAGAGTTGGAAGGGATCCCAAGGGTCATCTGGTCCAATCCTGAATCCTTGTCCAGTGTGGGGCTCAAACCCATGACTCTGAGATTAAGAGTCTCATGCTCTATCCCAGAGGGTCAATGGTCCCAGAGGTTCAATGAACTATCCCAGAGGTTCAATGGTCAAATTGTGGTGGTGCAGTTATTGCCTTTGCCCCTAGATTCTGAGCTTCCAAGAAGCCTCTCTTTGCAGACGGTGTGCAAATGGACAAGACAGACTTTCCACAGAGTTCTTCTTATGTCAGAACCCCAAGACAGGCCAGTCCCAAATGTGCCTTTGTTCCGAAACCCACTGCATTCCGTCAAGCCACATCAAAGGGCAGATTGCCTCTCTGGGCATGTGCAAACTACACTCCCTTCACCTCCCGGAAGCCACAACCTGCTGCCACATGCTCCAGATTATGGAGTGGTTGCATAATCAAGGGAGGGAGGACTTCAGGCTTTTTGGCCCCCTCCCAACCCCCAAATCCACTCACACAAGGGTCAGGTACAAAACGACCAGAACTGCAAATATTTAAAGCACATTTCAAAACACACGACTTCCTCCAAAGAATCTTGGGAACTGCAGTTTGACAAGGGTGCTGGGAATTGTAACTCTACAATGAGTAAACTGCAGGTCCCAGGACTCTTGGGAGGAGGGAAGTCTTGTTTTTTAAATGCATAGTGTGTCTGAAGCCATAGGTTTAGGATTAGAGGGTGGTATTCAACTAGGTTGAATTCTATGGACCTTACTTAATCATGTTATTTAATTTCAGCAGGTCTACTGTGAGTAAATGTAAGCCCAAGAACTAGTTTTGCATGTACCCCTTCCATGTAAAAGTCATTCCTGTTTACCCCAAGGGAGGGAGTCTATTTGGTTGTTGACAACGTAGAGCAGTCGAGAGTCAGAAATCTTTGCTGATTTGCTATTAACTACCCATTTACCGGTAGCTCCAGATCTGCCATCTGCCACCCGTGGAAATAAAAGTTTGCACATATTCCTGACACCCTAGAGCCCCTCTCCATTTAGCAAACAAACCAGACAGCCGTAATGGTCTGGCTGCATTCCACTGGGCCGTGGGGTGTCATTCAGCTCAATGAGAGCTGGATGTGGGAGGTCTACCCCTCCCTGGGTGTGACTGCTCCCTTATCATCTGCAAGAAATATTGCTAGCGGTGTGTGGGCTGGAGGAGGCAAATCCCTTACCCAGGCTGTACATGCAGTGTGAAAACTGCCAGGCAGAAAGAAAGCTTAAATCACCTTGACAGAGCACCAATGGGACATGTGTGCTATAAGCCATGCAATCCTATGCATGTCTATACAGAAGAAAGTCATATTGAGTTACCATACATAGGAAACTGCCTTATACCAAGTCAGACTATAGGGTCCATCTAGCTCAGTATTGTCTGCACTGACTGGCAGCGGCTCTTCCAGGCTCTCAGGCAGAAGCCTCTCCCAGCCCTACTTGAAGATGCCTGGGATTGAATGGGGGATATTTTGCACCAGAAGGGTGTGCTCTACCACTGAGCTTTGGTGCTTCCCTTAAAAAATAAAGCAGGGTTCTAGCCCTCATGGTTCTGGAAAAAAAAGAGTTTGGTTTAAATAGGAAGCTGCCTTATACAAACACAGACCATTGTCCATGTCCATCTGGCTTATTATCATCTACACTGACTTGCAGAGGCTATGCACAGTTTCAGAAAAGGGTCTTTTCCTACCACTACCTGGAGATGCCAGGAACTGAACCTGGGACCTTCTGCTTGCAAGGCAGATGCTCAGCCACTGAGCTACACAGCTCTTCCAGGAGCTGCTTAGGACCACAGCCTTAACCTCTGCATGACACATGGCTCAAAAACACAGTGCGTGCATGTGTGGATGATCACATAAGGCACATGGTGCCCACAAGAGTTTGCAAATGCACCCTACTACTGGGCTGCAGTTCAGTCGTAGAGCATCTGCCACAGAAGGTCGCCAGTTTGATCCCCAGCAGAGTGGGGAGAGACTCCTGCCTGAAACGCCAGACAGCCACTGCCAGTCAGTGTAGGCTGAGCTAGATGAACCAATGGCCTGACTTGGGATATTATCCTTCCTGCATTATCTGGAAGCCATAATCCATACATTAACCATGTAATCTAGATTAATATTCCTCATATTGTAGTTGAAGGGTGGACAAAAAGAGTGGCTTAGGGAAACTGCAGCAGGTTGGACTAGATGATGCTTCGGGTCCCAACTCTCAAGGATCAAATTAAATTAAGTCTCTAGGATCAAATTAAGGCAGAGTTGAGATCTGAACTGGGAGCTACCCAATTCATAGCCAGTGATGCTGTAAAGTGATTTTAAACCTGCATGCACAGACACATTCCTTTAGATGGCATAGTGGACTGCTTTACTTGCTTCAGGTGTAGTGGTTGCAGGGTCCGACTTAGGACTTGAGAAACCAGGGTTCAAATCCCCATTTAGCCATAAATCTCCCTCGGGTGACCTTCCAAGACTGTCTCTCACCCTATAATTACAGGGATGTTGTGGGAATAAAATGGGGAGGGGGGTAGAAATTAAGTTAATGAATAAATAAAATGTGGCAAGCCAGCCCACCTGAGTTTTGGGTGTGGGGGCCAACTGATCAGAGATCTGTGGCATCTCCCTCATTGCAGGGCACTATCTGCAGTTTAGGCTACATCCTAAACATGCCTTCTCAGAAGCAAGTCCCATTGATTCAGTGGGGCTTGCTCTCCAGGTTAAGTGGGTTGAAAATTGCTGCATGAGCCGCTGGGCAACTCCACCTTAATTGCACAATCTGTCACTTGCACAGTTGCTCTATTCATGCAGCCAGATAAATTGAAGGGGGGTGGTGGTGGAAAGTAGCTTCAAGCGGAGGCTCCCCGCCCCCCTCAGAACCCCAGGTTAAGTGGGATTAGGAATGCAGCCTTGACCATTAGGCTGCCCTGCCTTCATTGCACAATCCCTGCCACACCAATGCAAGTAGAGAAGTTGGGAGGTGGTGGGAGAGGCAGCTTCAGGTGTGCTTCCCCTGCCCTGCTCCCAGATTAGGAGTGCAGTTTTAGGGGTTGCAGCCAAGGCTAGTCAATGAGAGCCCGTGGTGGCATAGTGGTTAGAGTGTCAGACTAGGACCTTGGCAGAGCAGGGTTCAAATCCCTACTTGGCCACGACACTGACTTGGAATCAGTCACTGTCTCTCCCCCTAATCAACCTCACAGGGTTGATGTTGTGTATTAAATGAAGAAAGGGGTAACCATGTAGGCCCCCTCAAGTATCTTGGTTAGAGAGTGAAAAGGTCAGGTATCAATGCAATAAACCAACAGCAGACCCATTCAGGCTAATGGGCACAACTAACAGGCTTACCCATTTCCACGAATTGAATTCAGTTGGCCTGCAGGCTAACCCTTAAATTGCAGGGTCCATTTACCGCAAGGATGCCAACTTGAATAAAATATTTTGGGGGTCCAAGTAAGACCCACACCGTGTAATCAATCACAAGGCACGATACACACACACCATTTGAATGGCAATGCCCATCAACTTTAGGGAGGCCTGGCACCCTCAAATATTTTATTGTGGGTTGGCAGGCAAAGTCTCCTCCGTCTCTAGGAGTTGGCTACTATGCTTCACCGGTGCAAGCGGAGACGTTGGAAGGGGGACCTGGAAGGCAGCTTCAGGTTGGACCCCCCCCCCCCGCGCTCCCCAGCAGGCGCACGCACCCAGCCTTCAAATCATTGTCACCCATTATTCCCAGCCTCTCACCTTGCGGGCGCCGCGTCTGGCGAACTCCTTGGCTAAGTAGCGCCCGATGCCTCGCCCTCCTCCGGTGATGAGCACGCTGTCCCCGGCCAAGTCGCGGAGTTTGCTGGGGAGCACCGTGGACGCCGCCGCCTTGGCTACCAAGCAAAGCATCCGCACCGGGAAGAGCAGCAGAGCGCCCAGGCGTCTCCAAACCATCCTCTTTGGGTTGGGGGGTTACGCACGAAGAGGGAGGGAATTTTGAGGAGTCCGTCGAGAAGGAGGGGTGGGAAAGGGGGAGCACGGCGTCCAGAAGTGTGTGTCGGATCCTAGGCAAACGTACCTCCACCCCGCCAAACAAAAAAAACAACAACAAAAGGGGGGGGGGAGATGGGTTGCGCGAGCTTGCGCGCAAAAGTCCGCTCTGGCGTTGCACGAGTTTCTGGCTTCCTCGGTCGGACTTCCTCGCAGGTGGGTAGAGAATCCAATGGAAAGCCGCCGTCCTATGTACGCTTTACCCGGGCGCCAGCCCGCTTAAAAACGGAGCTTACTTCCGAGTACACATATAGATGTACAGATATAGATATACAGATCTTGCGCTGGGGCTCTCCCAAGGTGCCAAGCAAGAGCAGCCGCGCTGAGAAGCGGGAGATCTCAAAACAAACAGCTCGGGAGAACTTTCCAGAGTTGCTGGGCGATCTGGATCCCGGAGAGGATCGAGCCCGTTTCTCCGCTTTCGTGAAAGAAAACTCCTTGTTTCCTTTGGAGAGCGTCCTGCCGTCTAAGCCGGGCTGGAAAGCCCCCCAGAAGCTCTCCGAGGCGGCGGCGTCTGCATGGGGAGCCGGCAGCGCTTTTCCAGACAGCTCATGTCTATTCTGGGGAGTTCAGGAAATTGCTTCTCGGGGAAGGGGTTGGAAAAAAAGAGACTTTTGGAAGGAGTTGGCTTTAAAAAAAAAAACAGTGACGGGGGGGGGGCGAGGTTCAGGGCAGCGCGCCGGGGTCCCTCCCCCTTCTATACATACGCCGCGTAAAGAAAACTCCCCGCCGCCTTTGCCCGCCTCCGCCTCCTCCTCTGCTTTTTCTTACGCAGACGCGAAAAGAAGTGGCGGAGAGCCTTGGCCGCTTCTTGTTTGCTCCGGAGCCGTCGATCCGAGGCAGGGAAGGAGTCCGACTCGCGCTGCCTGCCTGCCTGCCTGCCCGCCTGCCTCTCGGCGACCTCGGGCTGCTCCTCCTGGGACACTTTCTTATCTTCCCGGCGCGGCTCCCTTGCCCTGGGAGCAGATTTTATACCCTATTAAGCCTGATTGACAGTTAAAGTATTGTTGGAGGGAGAGGGAGGCAGAGAAGATCTCCTTGCTAGTGGCTAGCTGGGCTCGCTCCCCTCCCCCAAGCAGCGTCGCGCATACACGCACACACACAAGCACAAACACGCAGGCAACTTTAAAGCGCGAGCCAGGCTCTCGGCGGCATCCTCCTCCTTTCCAAGCCTGCAAGCCGGGACTTGCTGGATGCCACGTTGGGCCTGCGCAAGCTGTAATTCAAGTACTTTGTAACTGAGAGGCAGCGGCAACAGCCAGCCGAAGCTCCCTCTTCTTTTCTCCTCCTCCCTTAACATAAATACACTGCTGATAACACACACGAGCACGTGTTTTCTAAACTGAGTGCTGCTGAGACTGGGCTATTGAGGGACGGGGTGGGGTGCAACGTAAGTTTCAAAGTCCGGGTTGTGTGCAGCATATGTTTCAAAGTACGGGTTGGAAATTTCCTTTTTGTTCCAGGGTGACAATGGCCCAATTGCCCAAGCTGGCGCCTCCGCACCAAGAAAAAGAAAGGATTTCTTTGCACTGTGCCTAGTTAAACTATGGAACTCGCTCCTGCAGGAATGGATGGCAGGGAAAGAGGACTGAGCACCTTCATGATGGCTATCCTCTGCCTCCGTATCTGGAGGCATTGAGGCTTCTGAATGCCAGTTGCTGGAAACTACAGGAGGGGAGAATAGCTTGTGTGCTCAGATCCTGCCTGTGGGCTTCTCACCAGCATCTGGTCAGCCACTGTAAGAACAAGATGCTGGACTAGAGGGGCCACTGGCTTGATCCAGAAGGCACTTCTTATCTACCTATGGGATTTTGCATGACTGTCTGCATGCAAAAGGAAAAAGAGAAGTCCTTGCAGGCAGAAAAGGAGTCTATTATGGAGGAAGGTTCCACCCAGTGGATACTGAAGTAGTAGTAGTAGTAGTAGTAGTAAAGGTAAAGGTAAAGGGACCCCTGACCATTAGGTCCATTTGTGGCCGACTTTGGGGTTGCGGCATTCATCTCGCTTTATTGGCCGAGGGAGCCGGCG
The DNA here is from genome assembly GCF_964106915.1 of Podarcis gaigeae. NCBI lineage: Eukaryota > Metazoa > Chordata > Lepidosauria > Squamata > Lacertidae > Podarcis > Podarcis gaigeae. The sequence goes on from NC_139684.1 coordinate 24,400,327, forward strand.
TACAGCTTCCAGGTCATGTGGCCAGCATGACTAAGCCACTTATGGTGAACCAGAGCAGCGCACGGAAATGCTGTTTGCCTTCCCGCTGCAGCGGTACCTATTTATCTACTTGCACTTTGAGGTGCTTTTGAACTGCTAGGTTGGCAGGAGTAGTAGTGGTAGTAATAATAAATTTATGTTTATGCTGCCCATCTGACTGGGTTGCCCCAGCCACTCTGGGCAGCTTCCAACAAAAAAAAAAACACAATAAAACATCAACTGTTAAAAACTTCCCTTTACAGTGGTGCGCACTGCAGTTTCTCTTATTTGCAAATGTGCCCATGGACACCAAATGGTTGCTGATCTAAACCTTAGAGGTACTATGCAACAATCAACCTATTACACAACACCCCTTGTGCGGTGTCATTCCCTGTAAAGCTCCCAGCCAAGAGTTGAGCCAGACAAACATATGACACTCCAGTCTCTCCAAAAGAAAATGTCAGAGATGTTTTGGAGCCTATGGTAATCCACCTAGACAAGTCTGTATAATAAAAATATAATGATGTCGTCACACAACCGCCATAGCAGGGCAGAGCAAAGCGAGTTGGGGCAGAGCTCCTAGTACATACATAAATACATATAAAATAAACTCCAAGCTAATATTTCAAGTATTTCTACTTGTATTTTTTAAAATCAGCAGTGTGGAAACTCAAAACTGCCCTCTAAGACACTGCCCAAGCCCAAGCCCTCACATGGCCCTACTCCACACACTCCCTGAGTTCTTTATTTTTCCTGGCTGGAAACTGTCCTTGAACTCTGATAATGCTTTTTGCTTGCCAGGATGGAGGTGTGTGTGTGTGTGTAGAACTTTTGTGTGTCTGGAATGTAGCCTACATCAAACAAAGGTCACATCCATTTTTCCACTCTATTCTACCTTGGTCAAACCTCACCTATGGTGTCCAATTCTGGGCACCACAGTTTAAGAAGGGACGTGTGTACAGGAAGGGGGCCAAGATGATCAAAGGTCTGGAAATCAAGCCTTACGAGGAAAGGTTGAGGAGGTTGGGTATGTTTAGCTTGGAGAAGAGAAGCCTGAGAGGTGATATGATGGCCATCTTCAAATAGCCAAAAGGCTGTCACATGGAAGGTGGAGCAAACTTGTTCTCTGCTGCTCCTGAGGGTATGATCCAAACCAATGGGTTCAAACTGCCAGAAAGGAGATTCTGACTAAACCTTCGGAAGAACTTTCTGGTGGTAAGAGCTGTTTGACAGTGGAACAGACCACCTCAGAAGGTGGTGGACTCTCCTTCATTGGAGGTTAGGTGGACATCTATTAGGGATTCTTTAGTTTTGATTCCTGCACTGGGCTGGAAAAGGGTTGCCATATGTCCTCTTTTTTCCCCAGGGCACACCCTCTTTTTCATGGGTAGAGTCCTCACAGCGATCCATAGTTAAAAGTAGAAGTTGGCAAATGTGTCCTATTTCTTGCTCTTCAGAATATGGCAACACCAGTATACTGTGCAGCAAACTAAGACAAACATTCAAAATTTAATGGTATTAACAAAAGCATACTAGGGCAACATGCCTAGAATTAAGACACCAGGCCCTCCAAAATGAATAGCAGATGGTTGAGGTTCCTCTAGGTAAGAATTAATAATAAAGCAAATAAAAGAGACCTGGTCCTCCTGAAACCTGTCCCTGTCAGTTTCACCCTTCATGACTCTACAGTGCTCTGTTAACTTATGGAGCAGTGCCACATTCTTCCCTACCAACTGGTCTTGCTGAATTGACAATTGCTCTGCCACAAAAATGCAATTGTCCATTTTGTACATGGGCAGGCAAACTAAGGCCCGCGGGCCGGATACGGCCCAATCACCTTCTAAATCTGGTCCATGGACAGTCCTGGAATCAGCGTGTTTTTACATGAGTAAAATGTGTCCTTTTATTTTAAATGCATCTCTGGGAATTTGTGGGGGCTGCCTGGTGTTTTTACATGAGTAGAATGTGTGCTTTTATTTAAAATGCATCTCTGGGTTATTTGTGGGGCATAGGAATTCGTTCATTCTTTTCCTTCAAAATATAGTCCAGCCCACCACATGGTCTGATGGACAGTGGACTGGCCCCCTGCTGAAATAGTTTGCTGACCCCTGGTCTTGTACAATGCAGCAGGGAGGTGCACCGCTGACAAAACGTGAATCGGTTAGCTCTGCCTGTCATTGGCTCTGGCGCCACCTACTGTCAGGGTACCCTGCATTCCGCCCAATCAGTTCCAAAGGGCACCAGCCACCACTGGCCAAAGTCTGAGGCTTTTTAGTTTGGAGAAAAGGTAATTAAGAGAAGGACATGATAGCAGTTTATAAGGTTGCTCATAGCCTGGAGGCAGTGGACAGAGAAAAGTGTTTCTCCTTCTCTCCTAACACCCAAAGAGACTTGAGTGTTGAGAGATTCAGGTTGGATAAAAGAGAGTCCTTCTTTACACAGTGCAGAGTTAAACTACAGAACTTGCTCCCTCGGGAGGCAGTGATGGTCACCAACTCGGAAGGCTTGAAAATGAGGCAGGTACAGACCTTGGTGGTTCCACATGATAAGGTGTTCAGCCTAGGATACAGGAGTAGAACGCTATCGATGTCTACTAGCCATGATGGCTATGATCTGCCTACACAGTTGGAGGCAGAATACTTCTTAATACCAGTTGCTGTAAACCAAAGATAGGGAGAGTGCTGCTGTGCTCAGGTTCTCATCGTAGGCTTCTCACTGGGGCATCTGAGGGACCACTGTGAGAACAGGACTAGGTGGGCCACAGAATGCAAGGAGTGAGCTGAAGTCCAAGACAGGAAAAGAGGTGGCAAGGGAACACCTAGATACTTTAAAGGAATTCAGATTTCCAGGGCCTGTTGAGTTGCACCCAAGGGCACTAAAGCCGCTTGTGGATATAATCTCAGAGCCTCTGTCTATGATCTTTGAGAATTCTTGGAGAACAGCTGAGGTGCCTGTAGACTGGAGGTGGGAAAATGTTTTCCCCATCTTCAAAAGAGAAAAAAAGAAGAAGACCCAGGTAAGTATCAACCAGACATTGATACCAGGAAAGGTCCTAGAACATATTATTTAAACAGAAAATGACGCTGTGATTAATGGCTTTCTCAAAAACAAGTCATGCCGGACAAATCTCATTTTTTTTGGATAGAGTTACAAGCTTGGTGGATCAGAGGAATGGGACATAGTGTATTTTGATTTCGGTAAGGCTTTTGACAAGGTCCCTCAGGATATTCTGGTGGAGAAACTGGGAAAATGTGGGCTAGATGAGGTAACTGTTAGGTGGTTTTGTAGCTGGCTGGCTGACCGAACCCAAAGAGTGCTCACTAATGGTTCCTCGTCATCCTGGAAAAAAGTGACAAGTGGAGTGCTGTTCAACACCTTTAAAAACGTTTTTCATGAAGGAATGGAGGGGATGCTTATCCAATTTGCAGATGGCACCAAACTGGGAGGGGAGCTAATGCCAAAGAAGTCAGAATCCGGATTCAAGATGACCGTAACAGATCGCAGAACTGGGCCAAAACTAACAAAATGAATTTCAGTAAGGACTAATGCAAGCTTCTGCACTTAGGCAGGAAGAACCAGCTTCACAAATATAAGAGGTGAGACTTCTGGCTTGCCAGTAGTACTACATTGCAGGGGGTTGGACTAGATGACTCTTGGTATCCCTTCCAACTCTACAATTCTACGATTATGTTCTTAAGCATAAATGAAGATATTCACAAGGGCAATCAGGAGCTTTCCAAGCCTGGATAAGGAACACAAAGAGACCAGTATTTTGGGATTTACTGCTCAGCAGGATGAAAATACTTTTATTCTCCCAGCAGTGATTAGCCCAAGCAACTGGGCTTTTAAATTCCCAACGCAGAGGAGTTATTTAAGCTAATCTCCTCCTCATGTCAAGGCTTTAGTTCAACAGGGTTACAACACCAAAATTTCTTTTGCAATCTCGGAGCGATATCTGGGTGAAGCAATGTTGCAATCCTCTCTCCTGTCTTGTTGGTTTGGCTGCTTCAGACAGGTTCTTAAGAAGGGCTCTCCAGCCTCCACACTGCCATTCCCAGCCCCAAAAAGCCAATCTGTAATGCTTTTCCAGCAAAGCACTCCACCAGTCTCTGTTAGGTCTATCTGTTGAACAAGAGCAGGCATAGGCAAACTCAGCCCTCCAGATGTTTTGGGACCGCAACTCCCATCATCCCTAGCTAACAGGACCAGTGGTCAGGGATGATGGGAGTTGTAGTCCCAAAACATCTGGAGGGCCGAGTTTGCCTATGCCTGAACAAGAGGCTGTATCTTTTGTCACACGCACCCCCCCCCCGAAACCTCTATGTTGTTTACAAAAGAGAATATAAAATAAGGAATTAACTACAAAATTGACAGACTTGCAGACTGTTGCTTCACTCTGTCTTTTCTCTATCATTTCTCAACCTGCATTAGGCATTTGGGACAATTGTATTGCTTGTGTGCTCAAGACATCGATTCCATAAAACATATTTTGTTGCACTGTGCAAAATATGAGCAAGCGAGGGTTGAACTGATACTACCCTTGCTGGTGCCTTTCCCGGGAAAATCAGAGGCTCACTATGTCAGGTTCCTATTGGAAGACCAGACAAATGCTAGAACTTTAGCAGTGGCAAAGTTTTTATCGGTGGTTGCAAGAACCAATGATCCATATATTCTGAACAAAATGCTTGTTTAACCTGGAGGTAGGCTGTATGAATTGTGTATTGCTTTGTAATGATTTGTTGGGTCTCTGGACCGTAATAAAGATTGTTGTTGTTGTATTAAGCACACACAGCGATGGGGGACCTCAGACCTGCAGGCCTAATTCAGCCTGCCAGGCTTCTCCATGTGGCCCACAAGGCTGTTTTGGTCAAGCTGTGCACACCTTTGTATGCTGTACATCTTCTGCACCCTGTCTTCTAGCTATCAAATAATAACCCCAGTATTGTAGATGACAATATTGTGGTTATGATTTGATAGATATGATTTGCGTTGCTCAAAGGTCAAACCCTGCTTGCGAGTTCATCATACTATAATATTTCTTTAACTTGTCTGAAGAAGGCTTCCATTCTTCCATTAAACACTCACCATTAGATTTTCTTAATTTCGCTGTTAATTTTGCCAGTTCTACACATGTACACATTCTTTATTACGGTCCAAAGACCCGCAAAAATGATTTCTAAAGCAAAGTACAGCAGAAATACAGGGGGGAAAAAACATTACTAGGCAGTCACTGTGTTTTATCCAATATTTCTAATTCTTACTACCTCCGAGAGATATTTTGCCACAGCCAGGATTATATCATTTTTCTTATCTTCACAGAAATATTTGAAATACATAGTCCATTAACCCATTTATCCATTCCTCTTTGGTTGGAACTTCTTCTTCCTTCCATTTCTGCACATACAGAATCCTAGCAGGGCTTCCATCTCTTTACCCTTTACAGAAGGCTTCCTCAACCTCGGCCCTCCAGATGTTTTGAGACTACAATTCCTATCATCCCTGACCACTGGTCCTGCTAGCTAGGGATCATGGGAGTTGGAGGCCAAAGACATCTGGAGGGCTGAGGTTGAGGAAGCCTGCTTTACAGTTTGTCCCTGTTTTATATCAGGCGTGGACAGCCTCAGGCATGGCAGCTGTCTGGCTCCCAAATTCTCCCCAGGCCACACCCTTCACTGGTCCTGCTTTGGATCCCAAGTTCCCTGGGATAGTCTTATGGAGAAGCTAGTAAAATGCGGGCTGGATGAGGTAACTGTTAGGTGGATTTGTAGCTGATTGACTGACTGAACTCAATGAGTGCTCACTCGTGGAAAAGTGACAAGTGAGGTGCTGCGACAGTAGCAGAGACTTAAGCTCCGGGGGTGGTGGGGGTGGACAGAGAGCAGGCATGGGCGTGGCTGGCACATGTCCCGGGGGTGTGGCATGCTGCCGGCAGAGGCGTGGTGTGCGTCCTGGGGGTGTGTCGCGCATCCTGGGGGCATGGCGTGCTGCCCGTGGGAGTGTGGCGCCCAGCGGTGTGTGTGTGTGTGTGTGTGTGTAGTCACAATGGCACCCCACCGGGATAGTGCCACCGGGGGCAGTGCGTTCCCCCCGCACCCCTGTTCCTCCGCCAGTGGCTGCAGGGTTCTGCCCTGGTCCCAGTGTTGTCCAATGTCTTTATAAATGTCTTGGATGAAGGAACTGAGGAGATGCTCACCCAATGTTTCATCCATGACTGTAGTGTGCCCTTGGAACTCTGATAACACCCCATGCTTGCCTGCATGGAGGGTATGTGTCAAACCAGCATGGTGTAGTGGTTAAGAGCAGTGGACTTGTAATCTGGTGAACCAGGTTCGATTCCCTGCTCCTGCAGCTGCTGGGTGCCCTTGGGCTAGTCACACTTCTCTGAAGTCTCTCAGCCCCACTCACCTCACAGAGTGTTTGTTGTGGGGGAGGAAGGGAAAGGAGATTGTTAGCCGCTTTTGAAGGAATGGGTTTCCCAAACCCAAAACTGACTGTGCAGGCAGTTTGAAACTGCACCAAAATCCCTATTTTTCCTTAGCTAAAATCCATTAACTTGAGCTCTGAGTCAATGTATAAACAAAAACCCGGCTGTGCTCAGAGCCCTCTCCTTTATCAGTTTGTGACGGCAGGGATGACCGTGACTGCACCAGTAGAACAGAGAAGACACGTCTGTGCCTTATCTTATGTGCTGACCACAAAAGACGCACAGAGCATGTTCTAGGAGATGATGACCTCTTCCTCCAAGATAAGAGTAGGAAGAGGAAGATCCTTTTACGGTCAGAAGTACAGGAAGGAATTCCCTTTTATGGTTAAGAATACCAAAGCAAGAACATATGTGATGTCAACCTGCGTACATAGGCTGACGTGGTTGGATTCCTGGGGAAGGAGGGAGAGGGTGCTTGGAGGATATATATACTGTATGAAACTTCTCATTTCTTTGGACTTGCTGTGGACTCACCACGCAAGTGCCTTCTGCTATCCGAAGAGCAGAATAAACTCTTTCTTTGAACCAACCTCAGTGTCATTTGACTTCCTTCCTCCTGTCCCGGAGCAACACAGACCCAATTGGTGAACTCCAATAAAGCTATACTTTGAGACTCCTTAGGTTAGTGATAAAACGGGATATCAAATCCAAACTCTTCTTCTTCTTCTTCCTGTACAAAGGTAACATTTACATTTGCTGCTCCACTCACTTTTGCCTCTGGCCCTGCCTTCCTCTGGCATGTGGACCTTGTTAGGTAACCCAGAAGGGAATGTGGCCCTCGGGCTGAAGAAAGATTCCCCTCCCTTGCATTATATTTTGGCTGTTGAGATGGGGGAAATGTTGCTACATGGCATCCATTTGGATCAGAGGTTCCCAAACTCATTTGGCCTACTAGAAGAAAAAAAATAGCGCCCCCCATGCCAGATTTACATATAAGCTAAACAAGCTTTAGCTTAGGGTCCCACTCTCTTGGGGCCTCCCAAAAAAATTAAAGGAAAAAAACCTGGTTGTACATTTCCAAAATATGAGATAAAAAATAAATAAAATAAAACCTACATACAGCAACAGTGTTTTCTATCGTGTAGGCTCCTATTTGTTATGTGCAAATGGCTTTCGATACCTATTAGGTCCATAAACTACCATATAGCATATAATCAATACCAAAAACAGCAACAATTTGTTGTTGACAAAGGACAGCTGGACATATAAAGGACCCCATTACCTTCAGTAGCATAGGGCCTCATCAAACCTAAATCTGGCCCTGTGCCCCCCTGGAAATCTGCCTTCTTTAAGCGAACAGACAGAAAGTTGCCATGACAAATTTGCCTTCTTTTATGTATCTGTATTCCTACCTATGTCCTACAACATAGTGATGAAAGAAGATGTTGTAAATAAGACATGTTGAAGCTTGAAATGATAAAATTATTTATTAAAATCAACCGTAGTAACATTCACATCAATCAGAGAAAATTAAGGCAACAAAGGATAATATTCAAATAAAAATTACGAATAACATTAAAGATAATCCCAATGAGAAGGATTAACCAGTGGCGCTGCTGCCAATTTATTAATGTTCAGCTCTATTTTGGCGGCAGCATTCTAAAGTCACCACGATTGGCTATTTTTTAGCAGGTTTCTCTTTTTTTAAGTTAACTTGCATTTTGTGTGTTTATTTGGAAAATAAAAGGTAAAGGTAAAGGTACCCCTGCCCGTACGGGCCAGTCTTGACAGACTATAGGGTTATGCGCCCATCTCACTTAAGAGGCCGGGGGCCAGCGCTGTCCGGAGACACTTCCGGGTCATGTGGCCAGCGTGACAAAGCTGCATCTGGCGAGCCAGCGCAGCACAGAAACGCCGTTTACCTTCCTGCCAGTAAGCGGTCCCTATTTCTCTACTTGCACCTGGGGGTGCTTTCGAACTGCTAGGTTGGCAGGTGCTGGGACCGAACAATGGGAGTGCACCCCGTCGCGGGGATTTGAACCGCCGACCTTTCGATCGGCAAGCCCTAGGCGCCGAGGCTTTTGCCCACAGCGCCACCCACATCCCATTTGGAAAATAATCACCATGATTTTATGTTAAGTTGGTAAGCATCATTACACAACAGATGAAACAGGTATGAATGGTTTCTCAAAATTTTATTCTCTTCTCTTGTTTCTTTACACTTCCACTGTCCTCTTATTTTTATTCCATGTCCCCCAATTGCACCTGGGGCTCCTGCTGCCCCATTGGATCATTCCAGTAACCCCCCTGGTATCACCCACTTTGAGAAACATTGATCTAGATCCTCCAGCATCAGATGTGCAGCTGCAGTTGGCATGATGTGGTTGTTGTGGTTGTTTAGTCGTTTCTGACTCTTCGTGACCCCACGGACCAGAGCACACCAGGCACTCCTGTCTTCCACTGCCTCCCACAGGTTGGTCAAACTCATGTTCATAGCTTCGAGAACACTGTCCAACCATTTCGTCCTCTGTCGTCCCCTTCTTCTTGTATCCTCCATCTTTCCCAGCATCAGGGAGTCTTCTCTTCTCATGAGGTGGCCAAAGTATTGGAGCCTCAGCTTCAGGATCGGCATGATGTGGAGACCTATGTAAATGGTGAAGGTGGGCGGGAATCGACCATATATGAAACAACAACCAAGTCACTTCAGATTGGCCTTGAATGCCAAGAAACAGCAACATGACTGTCAGAGTTGCCACCACCCGGTCTTGGCACCGTGTAAAGCAAACACAAAAACCCATGTTTGAAGTGCTACACATTTGCAAGACTGAATCTTTCCCTTTTTAACAAAACAAAACAAAACACACAGAGGACAATTAAAATGCCACAGCGAGTGGGAGTGACCCTGTATGTTTTGTTTTGGCAAATGCTGGGAAGTGATTAGAAGTTTAGCAATATCTGTTGCTTCTGTTGCAATCTGCCATGCTTAGAAGCCATCTAGTGGTGACTGGTGCCTCATACAGAAACAGTTGCAGAAACTATGGAGGGGAAAAAATTAGATATAGGCATTTTAGCGACAGGTTAGAAGATAGGAACTCTGCCTCAGTGGCTATGAATGCCTTTGGCTTCTACAACAGCTATGTCTGTTCTTGGACTGGAATAGCTTGAACAGACTAGTCCAGACCCTCCAAGTGTCCCTGTTTTCCAGGGACAGTTCTGGCTTAACAGAAGCTGCCTGGTTTCTGATTTGATCCCAGAATGTCCCACTTTTCCTTAGGATGTCCCTATTGGAGAAATGTTGGAGGGTATGGAGTTATGCGAATCCCGAGCCAAGGAGATAAGCAACTATATATCCTTGTGAAGACATCTGAAGGCAGCCCCGTATAGGAAAGTTTGTTAATGTTTAATGTTTTGTTCCATTTTTATATATGTTCAAAGCTGTCCAGAGTGTCTGGGGCAACCCAGTCAGATGGGTATTGTATAAAAATTATTATTATTATTATTATTATTATTATTGACACCCCTATTTTCATCAGAGAAATGTTGGAGGGTATGTTAGTCTAGGCCAGGGGTAGGCAACCTAAGGCCCGGGGGCCAGATGCAGCCCAATTGCCTTCTCAATCCGGCCCGTGGAGGGTCCGGGAATCAGTGTGTTTTTACATGAGTAGAATGTGTCCTTTTATTTAAAATGCATCTCTGGGTTATTTGTGGGGCATAGGAATTCGTTCATCCCCCCCATATAGTCTGGTCCACCACATGGTCTGTGGGACAGTGGACCGGCCCACGGCTGAAAAAGGTTGCTGACCCCTGGTCCAGGCATTGGTAACTCCCAAGCAGGGGTGCCAACTCGAACAAAACATTCAGAGGGCCCAACTAAGCCCTGCCCCACATCACCGATCACAATACACACACACCATTTGAACAGCAATGCCCATCAACTTGCGGGGGTGGCAGTGTGTCAAAGGGACCTTGGCCCCTAGCAGTTGACTCCTATTGTTGGAAAAATTACAATGCAGTGGTACCTCAGGTTACATATGCTTCATGTTACATACGTTTCAGGTTACAGCCTCAGCTAACCTAGAAATAGTACCTCGGGTTAAGAACTTTGCTTCAGGATGAGAACAGAAATCGTGTCGCAGCGGTGCAGCAGTGGGGGGCCCCATTAGCTAAAGTGGTGCTTCAGGTTAAGAACAGTTTCAGGTTAAGAATGGACCTCCAGAACGAATTAAGTACTTAATCCGAGGTACCACTGTATCAAGGTTTGGAAAAGCAGGCAACCAAAGAGACAAAAACAAGGCAGCCTTAAGCTATGATCCTTTATTTCAGTTGCAACTGAGTTCCCCCAAGGCAAAGCAAAAGGAAGAACCCCACCTACAGGTGAGTAACACTTTTATTTACTATGGTAAGGTAGGTACACTACATTTTTGGGTTGTGGGTGTGAGAGATTGGGTTATATGTGGGTACATAGGTGAGGAGTCCAAAAAACGATTGCACGGGTGCAGAAATGAAAAGACACAGGTGCAAACTAATTTACATTTGTCAGGGAAGGTGCAAAAGAGTCCTGCTGGGTTTAAAAGGTAAGTTGATAGTCGGATTCTGGGGAAAGAATCCCCAGAAACTGGGTGTGATATGGGAATTAATTCTTCTTGTTTGCTGCAGGCTCAGTGTTGATGCAAAGTTCCTGGAATGGCCGAGGAAGAAGGTTATGATCAGAAGATTTCTCCTCTGGGAAATCTGTGGTCAGGTCCCTTTTGATACATTGCTTTTTTGTTACGACCAAAATACAGTTACAACCAAAAACCACATGGAATATATATTTATACATCGTTTCAATGGTTTGCTTAATAACAATTGACGTTTCTCTATAATTTCTTTATTGAGTTCATAGGAGATGTATGGAGATTGTATCCTTCTAAAGACGTGTAACTAAACACTTATAGTAAAATAAAAGGTTTGCAGAGGCAAATAACTTTATGTAAAACAAACAGCAAAAGAAAGTAAATAAAGACAAACTTGCGATAACGTCAGGTGTGGGTGTCTTTGGCACATATTGACACTTCTGGTTTTAGGAACACATTTATGACCACCTTATGGGTAATATATGAAGGTGTGTGATTTCTTGGGGAAACGTGTGAAGGTGTGTGATTTCTACAGCACTATGCTCCTGAGAAATGGATTACCGCAATGCATTCCGTGTGGGGCTTCCACTGTACTCGGTTTGGAAATTGCAGTTACACAGAATGCCTCGGCAGAATCGCTGGCAGAAGTGAGACCCCCATCAGGGGCGTAGGAAGGGGGATTTTTTTTGGGGGGGGGGTGCAGCCCACCCTGGGTGTCATTCCTGAGGGCTGTGTGTGACACCGTGGGGGTCGGCACTTACTGCTGGGCCTGGCCTGCAGCTCGCCCGAAAAGGTAGCGTGGGGCTTGCATCCGCCAGGCGGACTCCAATGGCAGCTCACCACATGCACTGATCGCCACAGCACCCCCATGGGCGCATCGCCCCTCCCCCGCTGCTGATCGCCCCTGGTCCCCATCAGCATATTACAACACATCAAAGATTTGCATGAGCTGCCAACTTCTTATCAGGCGAAATTCAATAAACCTCAACACTGATAACCCTCTACAATTTTGGAGAAGCTTTCTTGGATGATCACCACGCCCCAATAGGTTCCCACTCAACCACTTTCATCTCTGGAATCGGCACTTTCACAATTGCCCACAATGTTTGCTCTGCATCTGATACAAAGTCACTTTTGATTGCCGCAGCACCTCTTCGCCCATACTTCCTGTCTATCGATAATGATAGCTTTCTGATGCCTGCTACGTTTTTCTTCTCTGTAGACAGTCCTCTGATTTTGTTATGCAGAGCTGTTGATTTTATCCATTTGTTGACAATTGCATGATGCCTGCTTATTTTTAAAGTTTAGATTTGTTGGTATTTTCTGAATATTCTGTATTATTTCACGTAAGCCACTTAGATTTCTTTTTTTTTCTTTTTAATTAAGCAGCATATAAATCTTAGATAACATGAGAAAGAGCCAAGGGGGTATAGCATAAACTGTAAAACACATACACACTATCAAACCACACACTGAAGCTATGCTCAGCAACTGTATGGCTCATACATAGGCTACGTGCACTGAGTGAAAATCATATTATTGCCTGCTATAAACATTCTAGCTTTACTTAATAGAATACTGGAAATCAGGCAAATTTTTGGACTTTGCATCCAATCACCATCATTAAAATTTGTATACCACCCTTCATCTAAAGATCCCAGGATGGTCCAGGAGGTGGTCCAGGGAGGGACTCCTCAGAAGGAGCTCCACACAGGGACATTTATGGGCTTTCCCCAGTTACAGTTGTACCTTGGTTCTCTAACGTAATCCGTTCCGGAAGTCCAATCGACTTCCGAAAACATTCGAAAACCAAGGTGTGGCTTCCGATTGGTTGCAGGAACTTTCTGCACTCAATCAGAAGCCACGGAAGCTACGTCAGATGTTCGGGTTCAAAGAACGTTCGAAAACCGGATCACTTACTTCCGGGTTTTTGGCATTCAGGACCCAAAACGTATGAGTACCAAGGCGTTCAAGAACCAAGGTACGACTGTAATAGCTTATATCCATTATAGTGAGCGTATGGAAAGCTTTTAACACAAAACTATAAGCTGAACGCAGGTGGCACTGTGGGCACAGAGCCTAGGACTTGCCGATCAGAAGGTCAGCGGTTTGAATCCCTGTGATGGGGTGAGCGCCCATTGCTCAGTCCCTGCTCCTGCCAACCTAGCAGTTCGAAAGCACATCAAAGTGCAAGTAGAAGGTAAATGGCGTTTCCGTGTACTGCTCTGGTTCGCCAGAAGCAGCTTAGTCATGCTGGCCACATGACCCGGAAGCTGTACACCAGCTCCCTCGGCCAATAAAGTGAGAGTCGGCCACAACTGGACCTAATGGTTGGGGACCCTTTACCCTTTACCTTTACCAATCAGCTGAATGATAACTATACTGCATTAAGTCCCATGAACAACACCAGATCTTATATGGAACAATTTTGCAGAAGCATTCATTCACTTCCTTCAAGCACCCAATCACTCTCATAGCTACCTAGCAATCTCTCCTATTGCAACACTGCATGCTACCTACCAAGTAACCAAATAAAATTTGACCTGTTCTGCCCACACAAACTTGCTTAATTACACACCACACAGGTCTGTATAATTTGACTGCAATACAGGGATTCCTGGAATAGAGGACACAATATAGGGAAACGGCTCACAGAAGAATGCATGAGAGCCTTAGCCATCTTGTATACAGTACCAGTTATGACACCTCACCTTTTACCCAGATGTGCTGCTCCCCTCTCTCCCTTCCTCCTTACCTGCTCTACTTGACTGCTTCTGCAATGCAGGCAGAAAAAGGCAGGACTTAATTTCATAGCCTCTTGACATCAAAACCGGAATAGCCGGCCATGTCCCTGAGAAACATTTGTATACTGTGGACAAACCTCTGCAAAACTGCACTTAATTCCTACATTTCCCCCCATAAAACATTGCCACAAAGTCCTTGAACTAATCTAAAAAGATCACTGATTATCTTTGGTGAAAAGGCAACTCTGAACCTTCATTTGAACACTTTAATTCTGAACGTCGTCTGGCAGCCAGATCACAAATGTCAGCTGGCTTTCTCAGTGTCATTTATTTATTTCAACTCCTAGAGTGTACCAAACGATTAGCATTCCCCCCCCCCAACAAAGTCAACCTAGGAGTTCTAGAGAATACAACTAGCTAAGCCAATCAAAGCAACAGTCCTAGTACCCATACTTTGAAATCGTAGGTCAGTGTCTGCAAAAAAAAAAATATATGTCAGGATGAGAAATTCTAATGAGCATGAAAAACACCACAGCCCAGGTGACTGGTGGCGCAACTGTGGTTTTCCAGATTTTGCTGGACCACCTTGACCATTGGGCCCTGCTGGCTGGTGTTTATGGGAGCTGGAATCCACGAACAGCTGGAAAACCATGAGTTGCTCCACCTCGGTGCTGTGTGATAGCAGCTGTACACTGTACATTGGTGCAGCTAGGAGGGTTGTATAACATCTGGGCCTGAAAAGGGCATTTCTGACCTTGCAAGCAATAGATATCACATCAGTGGACCATTGGGATACTTTCAAATCATCCTTCCGCAGTTTGGTGTCCTCAAGAGGTTTTGAACTAGAAGCCCCCATCAGCTCCAGCTTTCTCCCTGGAGACAAAACATCTGAAGAGCACCAGGATTTGTGAGACAGAATCATAGGCTGATTTAAATGCTGCCTGAGCCCTGAAGGCTCAAAACCTAACAAAGTGGCAGTGAATAATGATTTGTTTTTAAAGACTATGCATTTAGCGCTAAGAAAAGAGAAGAAAATTGTATATGTAAAATTGATCTGAGGCATTGGTTAGAGCATGGTGCTGATATTGCCAAGGTTGTGGGTTCGCTCCACATATGAAGAGTAGAAGAGTTTGGATTTGATATCCCGCTTTATCACTACCCGAAGGAGTCTCAAAGCGGCTAACAATCTCCTTTCCCTTCCTCCCCCACAACAAACACTCTGTGAGCTGAGTGAGGCTGAGAGACTTCAAAGAAGTGTGACTGGCCCAAGGTCACCCCGCAGCTGCATGTGGAGGAGCGGAGATCTGAACCCGGTTCACCAGATTACAAGTCCACCGCTCTTAACCGCTACACCACACTGGCTCTCTATCTAATATGGGACAGCTGCATATTTCTGCCTTGCAGTGGATTGGACTAGATAATCCTCAGGGTCTCTTCCAACTCTTCAGTTCTATGATTCTATGACCTGTGTGCAAATTTGCACTGAACAGCCTCCTTCTAATGTTATCAGCACCACATTTTTAAGCACTGTCTTTTTCTTTCTCAACCAGCCTCCGAGACATACACCAGTCATTATGGCATCACCTGATTTCTTGGTGCTTGAATAACCGACCTTTCTTTTCCTACCCTCCAACCCCCATTTGCAGCATTTCTTATTTCTGTGCAGAAACACAGGCATGCTTGTAGCTGATCGACAAACTGAGCCGTCCTTGTTCAAACCAAACACTGAGCCTTCTGTGTACGATCTCCCACCTCCTTGGAACTACTGGTCTGAAGTGAGAATTATTGTCCCAGAGGGCCTTGCGTGACCCCAGTTCTAAAAATACCACAGGGAAACATGCAAGAAGGTGCTGCAAAGGTGGCAAAGCAATTTCAAGCTAAATAGGTTGGCCACTGGATTCCACATAGCTTGCGATTCCTAATTGCAGGTCCTGGATCTTGCAAATTTCGACTTAATAGCAAATTCCCCAAGTTCCCATGATATTAGAATCTAATGGGCGTCATCCAATGAAGCCTGGAGAATGGGAAGATTCAGGACTAGGGATGTGCATGAAGTTCACATATTATTATTTTTTTAAAAGCACATGGCTTCCCCCAAAGAACCCTGGGAAGTGTAGTTAACCCCTCAGAGTGCTACAGTTCCAAGAACCCTTAACGAACTGGTGGAAGATGGAGTCCAATAAATCTGGAGGGCCATAAGTTCGCTCCTCCTCATCTGGAAGTTTGTTCCCTTAGCCAGGGCCTGCCATTTTACCGCTTCAAGATGGTACCCCATTCCCATTTCAGGGACAGGAGCCAGCTGGGCTGGCAGCTGAATCTTACTTGCACTGGTGATGGGATAGAATCCTCCACAGCACCTGAGGCAGCAAGCCAGAGCTGGGTTCCCAAGACAGGTTGAGCAGCCACAGAGCAATCATTGGGAGGCACAGGAGGGACAGCCATGTGCTGCTGCTTTTTCCCCTGAATCTGCCACCTGAGGCAGTCATTTCACTCTGCCAAATGGAAGGTCCGGCCCTGTTCTCTGTTCCCCCATGTCCCACCTGAAGGCTGGTGTCAGTACGTTCTCAGCACAGTCCAGATCCCTGCTCTTGGACATTTTGAATATTAAACATGGGCTTTTGTTTTTGGTATTTTGTAAAAGCAGAGTATTTTTTTTAAAAATCACTATATTGGTATGGTTTCATTTTATGCATTGCTTTGATTGGCGTATGCTGTCCTGTTGTTGACAGGTGGCAAATGAATTTAATGAATAAATTATATTTTAAAATTACATACCAGTTTTCATACACAGTTGCCAATAAACCTTGAGCAGCTCAATGTATCCTGATATATATCATTTTTGTTGTTGTTCTGTTTTGTTTTCTACATGGGCACCATTTCTTGTTTCTTCCTGTTTTATCTGTACGTTTGTAATCTTGTACTTTTCCAATAAATAATATACAAAAATATATATCCTGATGGCTCACATTGCTTCAAATTTTTATGTGGTTCCATGAAACATCTTAAACATGCCAAAATACTGCAAATCTGTAGCCGGTATTGGATGTCCATGTTCTATAAGAATGAGAAAAGTATCATTACCCCCTCAAAGTTATACAGTAGCTTTGACTTCATTCACCATCTGTAATTGTTGTTTACCTTCATTAAACAAATTAAATGGATGGAATCCTTTATTGTGATTGTGACCTGTATAGCATAATTACCCTTCAAAATGCAAGCTAGGAAAATTATGCCTCTGACACATCTGCAGTCTAGCCCAGCTTCCTGTCTTGAGCAGTACAAATCTCCAGAATGAAGCACAGTATTAAAAACAGTTTAAAGCAATTGACAGTCACAGAAATAAAGTGGGGTTCAGAAAATATACACCTGAAGTATGAAGAACCAAAGTAAAGAGGTGCCTCTTCAATGCTACCTGAAAGATTTCTGTTGAAGGTGCCAGTTGAACCTCTGCAGGGAGAAAGTTTCACAACTTAGGGGCCACCACAGAGGATGCCCTCCACAAGCCCCCTGAGCTTTTGAGGGCAGTGGTGTGTTAGGATATTTCCGTTCCACCTTATAAAAAGGGGACAGGCTGTTGTGAGTCACAGCCTACGTATTTCCTGCTCACAGGAAGTTTCTGTTTGTATATGCTTTCATTTTCTCTCTGTGTCTGAACATCGGAGCAGGCAGTCATGTTTTGACCAACGCTGAATAAACTTGTAAATATGCTCTCCTGAGTGCATCTTTCGTTGTGTGAACTCTGCTGATAGAGCGTGCATGAGCTCTGGAATGTGGAAAGCTATTTCCGAGGCTTCGTGTCGCTAATTGACTGATACTGTATCTACGGGAGATCGATGGACGTCCGGAGGCGGCTTGGGGGCCATGATGGCTTTTGTCTCCCTGGCAGTATCCCAACATGGTGCTACCAAGAGAGCCCCCTTTGCCCACCTTAGCACCTGAAAGGGCCTGTAGGGAATTGTAGAGTTGGAAGGGACCATGAGGGTAATCTAGTTCAACCCCCTGTCATGCAGGAATCTTTCACCCAATGTGGGGCTTGAACCCACCACCTTGAGATTCAGAGTTCCCCGCCCTATTAGCTGAGCAATGCCAGCACCCAAAAGGCGGCAGTCATGCAGGTATTTGGGGCCTGAATCATATAGGGCTGTGAACACCAACCTGAGCACCTTGAATTGGGTTCAGAAATGTACTGGCAACTCATGGAGATGTTTGAAAATGGGGGCTATATGATATCTAACCAGAACTGCATCCAGTAATCTGACTGCTGCATTTTGTATTCCTGGACTTTTAGGGTAACCAGTTACTGTACATGCCACCAATAGCTACTAATAGCAGTGCTTCCATATATCAGTTGCTGGAAGCTGCAGGATGGAAAAGTGCTCTTGTGCTCATGTCTTGTGCATGTTTCCCATAGGCATCTAATTGAATGCTGTGAGAACTGGATGCTGGAGCGTTTTTTTCTTCAATGTCTTGGTAAATGACCAAGATGAAGGAATAGAGATGATGCCCATCCAACTTGTAGATGACACTAAACACGGAGGGGTAGCTCATAGAATCAGGATTCCAGATTCGGGCCAAAACCAACAAAATGAACGCCCGGGTGCCCCACTCCCCTTGCACCCCCAGGTAAAGATGGCCCTGTTCAGTGCAAAGCTCAACATTAAGGCAGGAATAATCCTGCCCTTTTCCTCTAGCAAACTGTGGTTTGCTTCCTGTGCTTTTGATATTTTGAGTTTCTTCTTGTTGTAATTCATGTGTGGATGGTAACAACAACAGCAACAACAAGAACTCCTTTAAGACCTGTTGACAGGGAGACATAAAGGGGGAAGAATCTGAAGGATTCAAAGCCCTGTTCCACTTCCTGGCTATATTGAAGTTCAGTACCTTAATAGAAAAAAAGGCATTTATCATGACTGCAGCCATAATTACCGACAATTATTTTTTTCCCTTGGCATACATGCAATTTAATCCCACATCCTGTTTCTGAAAGATAGGAAATACACATGTTTACAAATATGGCAAGGTAAAAGTGGGGGTGTTAAGAAATACGCTAAATTAATAATAACATATCTGGAATCCGGTAGTCTTAGGTATAATTCATCTTAGCATGGTCTTGCATTTCCCTATGAGGACCGTGCCTTAAGAGAAGAGCCCATGCTTTGAAAATACAAGGGTTTTAGGTTCCACCCTGGGGATCTCTGGGTAGGAATGGGACTCGGGTCCGAAGAGTAGGGAATTTTGGGCTGGGCATTGCACACTAAAGGTAAAGGTAAAGGTACCCTTGCCCGTACGGGCCAGTCTTGCCAGACTCTGGGGTTGTGCGCCCATCTCACTCAAGAGGCCAGGGGCCAGCGCTGTCCGAAGACACTTCCGGGTCACGTGGCCAGTGTGACATCGCTGCTCTGGCGAGCCAGAGCTGCACACGGAAACGCCGTTTACCTTCCCGCTAGAAAGCGGTCCTATTTATCTACTTGCACCCGAGGGTGCTTTCGAACTGCTAGGTTGGCAGGCGCTGGGACTGAGCAACGGGAGCGCACCCCGCCGCGGGGATTCGAACCGCTGACCTTTCGATTGGCAAGCCCTAGGCGCTGAGGCTTTTACCCACAGCGCCACCCGCGTCCCTGCATTGCACACTAGTCCTCTTCAATATCCAACAACTACTACCACCATTTCTGACTAAAGAGTTCATTAGGCTGGATAGAACACCACACATTGTGCTACTGCTAAGACCCATGAAATTTCTTCCTGGAAGTATGTGTGCTAATTTATAATTACAGTACTTCATCAACCAGCCTACAGACAATTAAGTAGAGTAGATACCTTGGGTGGAGTAGAAATTCTTCCAGTGTAGACTCAATGTTTCCCTTGCACTCTTTGGAACAGTGAAATGGAGCTTCTTCTGGGCCTCCTGCTTGGGGTGATTGGAGTTATTGGGATTCTTTTCTTGTTGCTTCTCTGCTTTGCAATTTATTATGATCTTTCCAGGAGTAAAATTCCATCTGGATTTGATTGTCCATTAAAGCTTCGGGTCATTCACTGCAATGTCATTATGGTGGTCATTGTGGTAAGTTGGGGATTTGTTGAGCCATTATGTGATGTTATTCGTACATTCTGATGTAAAATGTGATTAAAAAATTATGATGATGATAATCTTTATTATTATTTTTTTTAAAAAAATGATTTTCAGTTATATACATTTCAATAGTTTTACAGTCATTTTAATGTTTCAAAACTCAACTTCCTTCCTCCTCTTTCTGTGGTTCCTTAAAATTATTTTTTACATTTCCTGTATATTACAATAATCCTGCCAATGTTTACAACTTATTTGTACACATTCAATAAACCATTTCCATTCTTTCATAAAAAGTTTGTTATCTTGATTTCTTATTTTTATGGTAAGTTTCACCATTTCTGCATAGTCCATGAGTTTTTGTAATCATTCTTCTTTCGTCAGGACTTCTTCTTCTTTCCATCTTTTGGCAAATAACATTCTTGCCACTGTAGTTGCATACATGAATAAATTTGTATACTGTTTAGTTAGTTCTACCCTTATAATTCCCAGAAGAAAAGCTTCTGGGTTTTTTAAAAAAACAAATGTTATTTTAAACATCTTTTTCAATTCATTATATATCCTAGCGAACTTTAGCCTTACTGCAAGACCACCACATATGGTGGAAAGTACCTTCTTTCTCTTTTAATTGCAACACTTATTTGATTTTGATTTATACATTTTTGCCAGTTTATTAGATACCATCTATATAACATACTCATAGTTTTCTCTTACACCATAGCATGCTGTAAATTTTATATCCGTATTTCACTCGTTCCCACACTTCCATATCTATAAGTAATATCTATTGCCCAATGTATCATTGAAGATTTTTCTTGCTAATCCTTTGTCTCTCAATCCAATAATATCTTATACATTTTAGACAGCACTTCATTACATTCCAACAGATCTCTCTCCAGTTGTGATATTTGTACCCCAACCCCTCATTTCCCATCTTTCTTAAATACTTCATTCAAATGATGATATTTGTATCCATGTTGTTAACTTTCCTGATAAATCCTTAAATTATTTTAATTTAAACTCTCCTCCCTCTTGTTTTAATAAATTTCTATAAATTGTCTAACCTTCTATCATATTCTTTTTCTTTATTGCTATGGCTTCCAATGGTGAGAGCCAAAGTGGTGTTTTTGTCTCGAATAAGTTTTTGTATTTATCCCAGGCTCTATAATTTCCCCCCTAATTATGTGATTTGTTAATCTTTTGTGTTCTTTCACCTTTTCTTACTACAAATGGGTGTGCCAACCTAAAGTATTACCAGGACCTTCTAAATCTAGATATGTGGGTTCTCCAATGTCATCCATTCTGTCAACCAACAAAGACAAGATACTTCATAATATAATCTCATATCCAGCAGGGAGAAACCTCCTCTCACTTTTGCATCTATCAATATTTGGTATTTTATTCTCAGTTTTGCCCTTGCCAGATATATTTAGAAATATATTTTTGCCATACATTGTCTTGCCAATCACCGGAATTGATTGAAACAAAAATAACATTCTTGGTGATAGATTCATTTTTATAGTTGACACTTTACATAACAGTGAAAGTTTAATTCTGTCCCAAATTTGCAAATTTCTTTTAATATCTTCCCAGGTTTTTAAATAATGATCTTTATATAGTTTTATGTTATTTGCTGCTAACCATACACCTAGATACTTGACATTCCTTTCAATCTGTGGACCTGACACATCTTGTAACTTATTTT
>NC_139684.1:25795073-25886101 GCF_964106915.1 Podarcis gaigeae
GGACCCTCTTTTGCTAAAATATACAACAGCCCACCCCCCACCCCGGGGGAGGAACTTTGCACATGGCCAGAAGCATCTCTGTTCCTTTTAAGGGCCTCTGCTGGCTGCAACCCTTCCCAAGGTTCCCGAGGTCTCACCTGGAGATCCGTGGAGGTTGAATTTTTTTTTGGGGGGGGGGTTGCATGCAGACAGGCTGACGGCAAGATTGATCCCTTTTAGGAGGAGGAGGAGGCGGCACTCTGCACATGACCAGAGGATTACAGCGAGGCAAGGCAAGCTGGCAGGCATGCCATGGTTGGAGGAGGCATAGCCGCGACCCTGGTCCCTCCTTCCCCTGCCTGGCCTGAGCTACCCTTGCTGCAAAGCCCAGAGAGGAGCCCCGCATCCGGGTTGCTGCGCCAGGTCTCCACTCTTGGCCGTGATGGACACCGCCCTTGTAGGACGCCGGGCACTTGCAGAGGAAGGCGGGACCACCTCGCAGGGCTGTTGTTGGGCGAAGCCCCTCCGGCCCCTTCCTCCACCTGCTGGGGAGGGGGAGGCCACTCCCAACCTCTCATCCAAGACGCCAGAATGAGAAGGGACGAGGGAGACCCCCACCCCAAAACCACCCACCCAAGTACTTACCTGCCTGCCTGCCTGCACGGCCAAGGCGCTCTCGCCCCGCCTTCTGGCGGGCAGGAGGCGGCGGCTCTGCGGCTCCGCAGGCGGATGGGAGGAAGGAAGGAAAGGAGGGAGGGAGGCTGGGCGACGCCTCCCCCGCCTTCCTGGCCCCGCCGAGCCCCCCCTCCGCAGCCCCTGCCCACCCACCCACGGGGGCCGCCGCCTTCCCCGGTCCCGGAGGCCTCCCCAAGGAGCGCAAGAAGGAAGGAGGGAAGCGGGCGGGTCCGGCTGCAGCAGCGGCTCCTACCTCGTCCTCCTGCCCGGCGACCGCCTGGATAAGCGGCCTTGCGTAGGATTAAAGCAAGAGGAGGAGGGGGAGGAGGAGGAAGAAGCGGGGGCTGCAGCCAGCTAAATTTACTCAAAGGAGACCCATCAGAACGAAGGGACCCCAGGCGTTGCCAGGCGTAAATCAAGCAAGTCGTAGAGTTGGAAGGGATCCTTAAAGATGTAGTCCAACCCCTGCAGAGGATCGAACATGCAACCTTGGCATGATCAGCACCAGGCTCTAGCCAACTGAGCTGTCCAGGTTCCTTTCTCCACGAACCCCCCCCCCCCAATAAAGGCTGCAAGCGAGATAAATAAAAATCCTTAACTAAAAGTAGAAACGATCAGAATATTTGCAATCAAAACGCTCGCTGAGGTCACTTGGATGATGTTGTGAAAGGTTTTCAGCAAATGCAAGAAAACTTGTTTTAGTTTAGGTTAAAAGAAAAAAAGATGAAAAAAATGTGTGTATGGTTCGAGTTATTAACTACCATCCTATCAGGATCCAGAGCGAATTTGTCTGAAGTTTGTATGGCTTTAAAGACGATTGCAATTGGGCAGTATATAAGATTGTCTAGATCCGTAATTCAGAGGTGGCTGAACACATCTTGGTGTGAGGGGAGTGGTCCTGGACCTCTTGAAAGAGATGGGGATCCCACCACTCCTGGGAAGTGGCTTGTGACAAATACCCTCCATGGGGGAAAGGCAATTAAGAGAGACAGTGGCAAGACAGTTGCAAATACTCCTGGGTGAAACTGATCACCTTGTCCCTTTTCAGGCTGGGTCCAGGCCTGGCAATTTAAAGGCCTGAAATGTCCTGATGTGTGAACTTTATGGGGAGAAGGACAAGGGGAGAGCCCCCTGTGGTGCTGTTTTTCAAGAAAAAGAGGTGCCAGAACTCGCCTTGAAACACCTCCCTTGTTCTCTTATAATAGCAATGGTGCCCACCTGAGAGGTACCGGAACTGAGTTCCGGCTGAATAAAAGCCCTGGCCACCCTATTATTCTTATTTGATCTCTCAGCAAATATTCCATTGATGGTGGAATCTCCCTGAACTGACTCTGTGAGATGGGTATTGAGGAGGGTCCTTGCTTTACCAAAGGAGGCATCTCAAAGTGAGTTCCAGCACCTCTTTTTTTCCTAGACAAATAGCACTGGCACTGGATGATGATTATTTTGGGAGAGGGCAGCAGTTGTACCGTGGGGTGCTGCAGGGTACCATCTTGTTCCCAGAGCTATTTAACTTCCCACATTAACCATTGGGAGCGATTTGGGGCACCGTGTCCTCTGTGTGCTGGTGGAACAATTTCTCCGTAACATCTGAATCAGAAGAAGCTGTGCAACCCTTGGACCAGTGGCTGGACTCAGCGGTGGGTTGGACGAGGGCCAACAAACTGATTCTGAATCCTGGCAAGGCAGAGGTGCTGAGAGTGTCCAGTTCTCCAGCTGGGACAATTGCCTGCATACTCCCCTCTGAAAGAGAAAGTTTGTAAATCCAGGGATTTGCCTGCATCATCTGTGTCGCTAGAAGCCCAGCTGTCCTCCAATATGGAACTTGCCGAACTGACTGGGAGACTCCGAGACCAGAGAGAAGAGACGGTGGAAGAAGACTGGAAGAAGTTTAAAGAATATTTGGAAAAATATGTTAATATTTAAATCTTAGAATAGCTGTGGAAGTGGATATAGGCTGTAGGGTTAGAAGTAGAAGATAGTGTATTTTAAAACAGTATTATTTGTAAGTGATAAAATGTGAAGATTTTTAAGGTAAAAGTAAGTGTGATAAAAAAAATGGTTAAAAATTATGATATACGAAACTGCTAAAGGTGAGGTGAAATGAAAATCAGATAGGGGGGACTTGGCGAAGCTCACCTAACAATGTTTAGGAAAAATAAGGATAAGACCAGAATATGTTTGTATTGTTTGTATTTCTGTTTGTATTGTTTATTTGTGTTTAAAATGAATTTAAAAAATTTGGAAAAATAAATAAATAGAAGCCCAGCTGTTCTCAGTGGCCAGAAGTTCTTTTCACCAGCTGCAGCCATGTGCTGGTAAACTGCCAGGCTGGAATACTCTGTGTGGTTGGCCTGGAACCTGCAGCGAGTGCAAAAAGGAGCAGCTGGACTGCCTCTGGGGGCAGAATACAGTGGTACCTCGGGTTAAGTACTTAATTCATTCCAGAGGTCCATACTTAACCTGAAACTGTTCTTAACCTGAAGCACCACTTTAGCTAATGGGGCCTCCTGCTTCTGCCATGCCACCGGAGCACGGTTTCTGTTCTCCTCCTGAAGCAAAGTTCTTAACCTGAAGAACTATTTCTGGGTTAGCAGAGTCTGTAACCTGAAGCGTATGTAACCTGAAGCATATGGAACCCGAGGTACCACTCACTGTATTGGCTTCATGTTACGCCAGTGCTGAAGGCCTTGAACCCGCTGCCAGTTAGCTGCGGGACTAAGTTTAATATGCTGGTCCTGGTATACAAAGTGTTGGTTTCTGCTTCCTTCACTGTGCAGCGAAGTGCTTGTCACGGGACAATGTTTTGCATTCCACAGTCAGAAGTACTGTTGGGTTTCCCACGGGAATGGGAGACTGGATGTGACGTACACTGGTTTCCTGTTTTTCACTGTTTCTCTCGGTGTTCTTTTGTTTCCGAGGAGAGAGGAGTTGCTTCTCTGCTCTCGCAGAAGCAAGATGCCTGCTTGTAATCTCTCAGCATTGAAGTGTAAATAAAGAAAGTTAAGCATGTGGCATGTACTGCTCATCCTTCTGCTGTGTACAGGAGTCTGCAATAACAACACAAAGCCCTATGCGGCTCGATACCAGGATAATCTAAGAGAACATATTGCCCCTTATATACTCAGCTGGTAGCTCAGTCAGTAGAGCCTGAGGCAATCTCAAGGTTGTGGGTTCAAGGCCCACGTTGTCCCCTTCCAACTCTACAATTCTATGACTCTAGCATGCTTTGCAGACCAGACTTTGTGCTGCAGATAGAAGAGATCTGTCCCACTCCCACATGATGCAGGAATCAGGCCTTTAGTGTAGCAGCACCACAACCCTTTGGAGCTCCCTCCCAAGTCTGTGTATGAAATTGCTTTTACTGTTGATCTTTTATTACTGTTAATTGCTATGAGGTGTTCCTTGGGAAGCAATGCATAAATTAAGCAAATAAGCAAGCGGTGTTTGATTCTTTAAGAACCACAGGTTTGTATATATGTATTGCCTCTTATAAAAAGTACGGGGCATGGGGTCCTCAGAGCCCCAGATGCAAACCCGGTTTTTTTGGCTTCTGCCATCTGGGGCGGAAAAATAAATGACAAGCAAGGTTACCGGCGCCATCTGCTGGCAGAGTGCAATTATAAGCCTCCTCACTTGTAGTGTAAGCAATTTCAAGCCAAGCAGTAGATTTCTGAAACAAATTTTAAAGTCCAGAGTACCCAAGTGGAGAGGGGAATCTGGGGCGGACTTTGACCTTTCAAACTTCAGCGGCACCCTCTGCAAGGCCAAAATTTCACTACATCAGTGGCTCCCAATTGGCCAAGTACTGTGGACCCGCCCCCCTTTTCAAAAGCAAAGCCACTTTCGAAAGTTTTATATCTCAATGGTAGCTTTTGCTATGTGAATGGGTGCCAAGGACCCCTTGGGTGGGTTATGCAGACCCCCTGAGGACTGGGGGACCAACAATTGGGAACCACTGCATTATGTCATTGGAGTTTTCTTGGCAGGAATACTGGAGTGGCTTGCCGGTTCCTACTCCAGGTAGGCTCCATGATCACTGCAGATGGTGACAGCAGTCACAAAATTAAAAGACGCCTGCTTCTTGGGAGGAAAGCAATGACAAACCTAGACAGCATCTTAAAAAGCAGAGACATCACCTTGCCAACAAAGGTCCGTATAGTTAAAGCCATGGTTTTCCCAGTAGTGATGTATGGAAATGAGAGCTGGACCATAAAGAAGGCTGACCGCCGAAGAATTGATGCTTTTGAATTATGGTGCTGGAGGAGACTCTTGAGAGTCCCATGGACTGCAAGAAGATCCAACCTATCCATTCTGAAGGAAATCAGCCCTGAGTGCTCACTGGAAGGACAGATCCTGAAGCTGAGGCTCCAATACTTTGGCCACCTCATGAGAAGAGAAGACTCCCTGGAAAGACCCTGATGTTGGGAAAGATGGAGGGCACAAGGAGAAGGGGACAACAGAGGACGAGATGGTTGGACAATGTTCTCGAAGCTACCAGCATGAGTTTGACCAAACTGCGGGAGGCAGTGGAAGACAGGAGTGCCTGGCGTGCTCTGGTCCATGGGGTCATGAAGAGTCAGACACGACTGAACAACTAAACAACAACAAGCATTACATCATAGTTGTGATACCCTGTGCACCCCTGGGCTTGCCTTTAGAGCAGCAAGTGAAACCTAAACATCTAGGCTGCAACATCTCCCCGTCTCCCCAAGAGTCACTGTTCGTCTTGGGAGGCGGCAAGGACTGGGGCCTCTTTTTGGGGCAGCCTCTTCAATCTCTCCCAGGAGGCCTGCCCTTGCTGGGGGCTGAGAGGGGACTCGGCTGTGAGGAGGCACCTCTGGCCTCATGCCAGACTTGTTTTCCCTCATGGTGAACGGGGCGGGGAGGGTTTTGGTTGTGAAATGCCAGCGTGCTGCTCGAAAAGGCTCCGCTTGGGCAGAAGGGGCCGTATGGGTCACATGCCAGCCCAGCAGGGCTCCGTGCTAGAGAAGGCACTACAAAGAGCGATGTTTTGGCAGCTGGGAAAGTGTTTGGAGGCCTCTCTTAGGAGATGCTTGTATTGCCAAGGCAGGGCAGTTGTGTCTCCCCTCCCCTTGCTATACGTACATCGTCCTGGTGTGATGCTTGAGGGATTGTTTAGGAAAGAACCAGTGAGTCTTCATGGAGGCCCAGAGTGCAACCCCGCTCCTGGCTTCTTGGCAGAGGTGGCATCAAATGGACGAAAGGGGAAGGCTGCTGACTAGCGTGGCACTGGTGTTGCCCCAAAGTAGGCACCTATGATCTCAAAAACCTGTTCTAGGACTTATCCTGCTGTTATAAGAATTCTAAGGTCTCAAATATATATTAAATGTTCATAAATGTACAAGGCAAACACATACATAAGTATATAAACCCTGTGTCTGAAATAGTAAAGGTAAAGGGACCCCTGACCATTAGGTCCAGTCGTGACTGACTTTGGGGTTGCAGCGCTCATCTCGCTTTATTGGCTGAGGGAGCTTGCGTACAGCTTCCGGGTCATGTGGTCAGCATGACTAAGCCGCTTCTGGCAAACTAGAGCAGCGCATGGAAATGCCGTTTAACTTCCCACTGGAGCGGTACCTGTTTAGACCGCTGTAGACCACCTCCCCTGCTGTAGACCCCTCCTTCTGTGATGTATGTATGGTGTTTTAGGGGTGGTGGTCTTGGGCTACAGGGTGGGCAATTTCAAAAGTCTATATAAGGGCTTCTGCACCATTGTTCGGGGTGCTCCTCCCTCCTATGTGTGGTGAGCGGGGACCCTGTTGCAACAGTTTAAGAAAGATCAGGCTTACTAGCTGCTTTGCTTCTCAATATACAGTGGTACCTCGGGTGAAGGACTTAATTCGTTCTGGAGGTCCGTTCTTAACCTGAAACTGTTCTTAACCTGAGGTACCACTTTAGCTAATGGGGCCTCCCGCTGGCGCCACGTGATTTCTGTTCTCATCCTGAAGAAAAATTAGTAACCCAAGGTACTATTTCTGGATTGGCAGAGTCTGTAACCTGAAGCGTCTGTAACCTGAAGCGTCTGTAACCCGAGGTACCACTGTACTCTGGTTGGCCTCTGTTATTTTCTCCTACCAACAGGGGACCCACTTAAGGACTCTATATGGGTTCTTGGATACCCCATAAGAGAAAAGGAGCAGGTTTGTTTCTTATAACAATACCATTGTCGGAGATCTTCCCTCCATGTCCTCCACCTCAACACTTGGAGAAACTTCTTGGTTCATCTCCGTGCCGCTGCAGTGCCGACTGACGTCCGTTTGTGTCGGAAGATGCCACCGTCATGGGCCAGAGGCGATGAGCAGCCAAGGTGAAGGCAGGAGGGCACAGGCAACCCCCACCCACCACTGCCAGCCTCTTCATGACGCACCTCTCTAGGCCGCACCTTCTCAAGAAGGTCTCCCTTCATTAGCTTTCCGCTGCGGCTTCTCCGAGTGGAGGTTGACGCTTTTGTCACTGGCAATTTGTTGAAGGAGAAGGAGAAGAAGGGTTTGTTGTGAGCAATGAGGTCGCGCCGTCTCCACACAGACCTAATTACTTTGCACTACAGCAAAATGAAATGAGGCCCATGAGTCACCAAGGAGGAAGGAGCGGGCCGAAGGAGGCAGCAGCCTCCTCTCCCATCAGGAGAGAGCTGTCAATCCATTTGAGAATGGCATGCCGATTAATCATCCAACTTTCCGACTCCCGCGGCAATTAGCAGAGGCCTGTTGGGTCAGTGCAAATGCAGCCCACCTAGCCTCTTGTTCCCACAGTGGGCAACATGGGAATCGTGGAATCGTAGAGTTGGGGCCCCAAGGGTCATCTAGTCCAACCCCCTGCAATGCAGGAATCTCAGCTAAAGCATCTGTGACAGATGGCCATCCAACCTCTGCTTAAAAACCTCCAAGGAAGGCGAGTCCACAACCTCTCAAGGGAGCCGTGTTAAACAGCTCTTGCTATAGTTTGCCCCACTTGTGATTCTCAGAAACTGACTTTAGAGAAAGCCAGGAGCCACATTGGCCCATGGCTACAAAAAAATAAAACAAAAATAAAAAATAAAAACCAACAAACAAAAACCCTCAATGCTAGTGCCTCTTTCACCTTCTGAAGTCTCAAGTGGCTTAGAAATGAACAAAACCTCATTGTTTGAAAGAAAGCCCATTGCCCCTACTTTTGCTTTCATTCCATGTCCCTGTAGCACAATGGTAAGCAAAGTATTGTTGACCTTGTGCTGTTCGTGGCCATATTTTCCCCCTTCCCAATGTTGATATTTTTTCCGAAAGAAATGATATCCCCTCAAAATAAAAGCCCGTCCCCTTGACTTGCAGCCTTGTCAATGAGTTAAACTAAAGCTTGGATCGAATTTATGCGCAGGTTTGGCTGGTGACTTATCTGGTCTCTGGTCAAACAGGCTTTTTGGATTGTTGAAATGCTACAAAACCTACAAACCTGTTTGACCTGAGATGACGGCAGGCTGAAGGAATAAATGTATTGCACCCGAACACACACACTGACCATTCTGCCACAGCCCTTTCCTCTCCTTAGAACAGCTTCCCCTAACCTGACGCCCTCCAGATATTTTGGACTACAATTCCCAGTAGCCCCAGCAGCAGCATCATACAGCTGTGCCGGCTGAGGTTGATGGGAGTTGTGATCCATAGAATCATAGAATCATAGAGTTGGAAGAGACCACAAGGGCCATCGAGTCCAGCCCCCTGCCAAGCAGGAAACACCATCAGAGCACTCCTGACATATGGTTGGCAAGCCTCTGCTTAAAGACCTCCAAAGAAGGAGACTCCACCACACTCCTTGGCAGCAAATTCCACTGTCGAACAGCTCTTACTGTCAGGAAGTTCTTCCTAATGTTTAGGTGGAATCTTCTTTCTTGTAGTTTGGAACCATTGCTCCGTGTCCGCTTCTCTGGAGCAGCAGAAAACAACCTTTCTCCCTCCTCTATGTGACATCCTTTTATATATTTGAACATGGCTATCATATCACCCCTTAACCTCCTCTTCTCCAGGCTAAACATGCCCAGCTCCCTTAGCCATTCCTCATAAGGCATCGTTTCCAGGCCTTTGACCATTTTGGTTGCCCTCCTCTGGACACGTTCCAGTTTGTCTGTGTCCTTCTTGAACTGTGGTGCCCAGAACTGGACACAGTTCTGGGCACCAAAACATCTGAAGGGCAGCAGGCCGGGGAAGCCTGCTGCGGACACTCCCTGACCCCAGCTTTAACCTTTGTTCTTTCTGAATATTTCAATGCGACTGTTTTTGTGGGGAGAATAAATGACCTGAATAATCAGAAGCACCTGCTTTGAAAGCAAAAGGTCCACGTTTCATCCTCAGGAGCCCAATCCCCAGGAGGTTGGTGAAAGGGGGCAATGCACTCCTCACAATTCATGACACTCACAGCACCTCCTCTGGGCTCCCTTTGCCTCAAGCTTTGGACATAGAGGAGGCCTAATCAACCAGGCCGGCTCTCCCATAAGGCAAGATGAGGCACCCGCCTCAGGCAACAGAATCCACTGGGGCAGCAGATCCCAATATCAATCTTTTTTCCCACCCCTTCTTCACTGGCAGAGAGGGAGGTGCCATTTTGAGACCTGCCTCAGATGCCCAGGTATCTTGGGCCAGCCATGCCAATCTGGGACTAAAAGTGGGTATCTTTAGTTGGAGGATACTGGGAAACTGGACCAGCGGAGTCCATCACCAGGTGACCATTGAGGGAGCGTACGTCTTTTCACATAACAGGCACTCGGCTATCTGTGGCAACCCCACAGTCCCTGGCTAGAGGGACTTCCCTTTTTTTTTTGCCTCTGCCCTTTTCTGGTCATACTCTCACCAGCCCTCAAGAGTGGGGCAAGCACAGCCAACCTACCAGCTCAGTGTCATAGAATCATAGAGTTGGAAGAGACCACAAGGGCCATCGAGTCCAACCCCTGCCAAGCAGGAAACACCATCAGAGCACTCCTGACATATGGTTGTCAAGCCTCTGCTTAAAGACCTCCAAAGAAGGAGACTCCACCACACTCCTTGGCAGCAAATTCCACTGTCAAACAGCTCTCACTGTCAGGAAGTTCCTCCTAATGTTTAGGTGGAATCTTTTTTCTTGTAGTTTGGAACCATTGCTCCGTGTCCGCTTCTCTGGAGCAGCAGAAAACAACCTTTCTCCCTCCTCTATGTGACATCCTTTTATATTGCTGACATTCCCACATAAGACCAGCGTTGCTGGCATGGTGCACTGCAGCAGCCCCAGGTGAATACACCACCCTTGTGCTCTTTGGACATGGTTGCGTACATGTTGATATTTTATAATGCCGTGGCAGATCACCTATATCCCTCTTGCATGTGGCATCAGCAAGTGGGGAAAGGGAAGAAGAAAAAAACGAAATGGGAAAAAGTCCACCGAGAACTTCATCTCAACTTTCCTTGATGCGAAGCAGTTGAAATAGGATCTGTCATTCCCTCCTCGTGCGCTTCACCGTCTTGGCGTGGCAGCTTCAAAGATTCTCATTCTCATTCATCCATCTTCCCAAAAGATGGAGGGGGGGGGGAGGCGAGAAAAAGCGCAATCCGTTCAGTCCCAGATCCTTTGCGTCAGGCCTGCCCAGGTTCATAAATCAGCCATTTCAATACTCTGCCCATTTCAAATGACGTCCAGCTCTTTCATTAAGCTTATGATTTATCGCTGGAAGGTGCTCTCTTTTATTTTATGCCCGATTTATAAACTTTTCCCCCTGCTCTTTCCCCACCCCACCCCTCGTCGGAGATCATGTTCGCTTTGTCCACCGGGCCAACGAGACAGTAAATTTATTGTCTGAGAACCGCTACTCTGAAAGATGACATCAATGCGAAAAGTGTGCTTGCGTTTCCACATCCACGGACGAGGCAGCCATTGGAGAATCCGTGCTGGGTGGAGTCATGAGGTCACTCGCCATCACGGGTGGACCTGTGGCATAAAAGCACATGATGGGGGCAACAGCAGGAGAAGACGCATCGGCCAGGTGGGAATCTCAGCGCTGACGTTTTGGAGAGGCATGATGGACAAGCTGGGCTGGATCTGCCTCTCCCTTGCCAGTCTCTCTGGCCCACTCTGGGCAATCCCCGTGGCCAGCGAAGGGTCCTACTGGCTCCCAGGTAAGTCCTCTCCCTTTCCATTCACTCAGTAACATTGGTTTGTGGTGGAAGAATAGGTTCAGGAGAACCAAAAAAGCCAAGGGAGAGAGATTTGGGGAACTATCTCCCCCAATGCGAGGCATCCAGTTACACCACTTCTTTTAGGGAACAGGTAAGACTCTTCCAACAGGAGTTTGCCCTCATAGCTCAGTGGCAAAGCATCTGCCTTGTATGCAGAAGGTCCCTGGTTCAATCCCCGCTGGCCTGAGACCTTGGAGAGCTGCTGCCAGCCAGTGTGGACAACACTAAGTTAGACGGTCCAACAGTCTGATACAGCATAAGGCAGCTTCTCATGTTCCCAGTGAGAGGAACGGCCAAGAAATTTATGAATGGGTCGACATTGCTGCTTTAAATAGGATTTGGGTTGATACAATTGTTTTAAGTTCTTGTGTTGGGTGGTTATTGCATCATTTATTATTATGACAGGAACCGCCCTGAGAGCCTTTGGGCAAAGCATATAAATTTCCTAATATAAATAAATGGATAAACATCCCAGTTCACACAGGTGTGCCGATTGCTTGAGGATTAGAAGCTGGGTGTCGGCTTAAGGGAGCCCCTGGTGCCCTAAATGGACCCTCAAGGGATGATCAACAGGCACATCAGGAAACTGGCAAGCCCTTTCCCAGGAACCTATCAGGATACAGAATCATAGAATTGTAAAATTGCAGAGTTGGAAGGGATCTTGCGGGTCATCTATTCTAACCCCCCCAACCACTGGGAATGGCTCCTGCACTTGGCACTGCCAAATAGGAGGATCTTTGAAAGATCATCAATCCATCCATTGAGAAGCTTTTTCTCCTGACGTTTAATAATGACAGAAGAAAATGAATGCCCATGAAAGCCACTCATCCCTGGGAATGGCCATTGTAGCAGCCTTTGTAGGTTACCGAGATCTGCTCCTTGTCAAAGGATGAGGTGGGTGGTTGACGCTGCTGGAGCCCTGTGGAAAGAAACGGGGGGGGGGGCGGGGGCGGGACTGTGGCTGCAGAGGAACACCAGACCCTGACATGATCCTTTCTGGCTAGGGTGAGGTTTTGAGCCACAGTTCTTCATTTGCAGCAGGACAGGTCTGACCCAAGGAAGCCTAATTCACTTATGGAACTCCCTGCCACAAGCAGCTTAGATGGCCTTTTTAAAAAGGCATGTCCGGGGGCAGGCTGAGCTGCTCAGAGGCCCGGCTTTTGACATCCCTACCCATAATGAAAATTAAAAATGGCGAGCCCGCACAGAAAAACAAAATAGGGCATTCAACAACCAAAAGCTGCTTCCTTTTATTGCTTCAGACTCACAGCAGTAAATAAAAATGATCTGCCTGAGTACTAAATGCACAGACTGGATGGGAGAAATTGGCATTGGAAATGCCCGATTCTCAAATATTTTGGCAGCAATTCTAAGCCCACTTACCAGGGAGTAAGCCCCACTGAATTCAATAAAACTTACTTCTGAGTAGATATGTTTAGGATTGTGCTGCAAATTGCTGTGCAAATGGCATTTTAAAAATATTGTGAATATTACTGCCCAGGGGAATGCGATTATAATTTGTGTGCAAAGCACATACTGCCATTACCTGTCTGTGCACCTTCCTTCTGTGCACATAATGTGCTTTCTTACAAAAAGTCACAATTCATATCAGAAGCAGACAGAGTGGGAGAAAATAATAAGAACAGAGACTTTTTCAGCACTAATGCAGAGGAGCTTTAAAATCAAGATTCAAACAAGAGGCGTCTTGAAAGAGGCTGACAGAGGTTTATAAAAAGTGAGAAATATATTAAAAAAACACATACAGAAACAACAGGAATAACAACAAGCTACAGAAGCCCACAAACCCAGAGCCACAAGCCTGTGAGCCTCAGTTCACACACCCTTTTCAGTGCAGGCAGGCAGACCCCATCAGAATCTGGAATTCCCCCAAATGTTAATAGGTATCAGTCAACAACAACAAATATCATTTTACTAAACCATGTATCTTCTTTGCTTAAATTTGCAGTAATAATCTCTCTCTCTCTCTCTCTCTCTCTCTCTCTCTCTCTCTCTCTCTGTGTGTGTGTGTGTGTGTTAGAGAGAGGTTTTTGTTAGATGTGCATCAAAGCAAGTTTATCCAATGTCCAAAAATTGGCATCTAAATCTGAGGGGGCCCTTGAGGCCCTGGGCCAAGGGGCCCTCCTGGCTCCCACCCCATAGTAGGCCCTAGATCCAGGGGCCCTCTGAAGAGCAGAGGGTGAGCAGGGGGCAAGCTGCCCAATAGACACTGGAGGATTTTGGTCTGATCTTACACTCTTAAAGGTGACAGAATAACGCAGGGGAAAAGCTACCGGGCAGGGGAAACTCTCTTTTGCAGGGAAAGAGAGAAGGTGGGTGGGTTGTGCAGAGCCCCTTTGGGAGGAATCTGCTACCACACGAGTGTCAATTGCATCCCACCAACCCAACCACCCACTGTGCCTCAGTTGGCCCATGACTAGGCATAGAGTCCCCCTCAGGCTGTGCGATGCCTCCCTCTCGTGTCCTTCTCTCCTTACAGCCACTGATGAAGATGCCAGGATAACTCTGGAGGCCCTGAGCAGCAGGAACAGAGGGTCCTCCCTCATGCAGACCCCACAGGGATTAGTGGGAGCACAGATGGAAGACACTCTGAGGAAAGCAGGTAAGACAGAGACACCCCCTTTTGCCTCTGGAGGAGCAAGCCAGACGGGGCATTCTGCAGCACTTGCAACACAGACAACCAAACTGCTGCTGCTCCTGCTTCCCAGTGGATCCTGCTCCAAGGGACTACCTCTTCACCTTCTTTCGCACTCCATGCAACCTAGCCAACCAGGGAGCATTCAAAACAGAGCCAGGGGTCTTCTGACTGATGGGTCAGGACCTATGGTTTGATTCAAGTCTGGGTGCAACTGCAGCAGGTGGATTTGAAAGGGTGGAAGACCCCTGGTGTAATGGTTAGGGGGCTAAACCAAGAATCGGGAGACCAGGCTTTGAATCTCTGCTTGGCCACAAACTCTGAACTTAGACCAGTTCCTGCCTCTCAGTCTAATCTCCTCTTCACAGGGTTGTTGTTAGGATCAAGTGGGAAGAAAGTCACCTTGGGGGGTAGAAAAGGTGAGATAAGAGAGTCCTGATAAGCGAGCTGCTGGGGAAGGGCATAATAGAGAAATGCCTGGTATTCTGCAAGGCTGGGTTTCATTACTTTTAATTTGGAAAACTCCCATCCAGAGAAGAAATGTACAGCAGAGGCTCTTTTTCTTCCCCTCTAGGATTAAGAGCTGGCAAACCGGTTTGACCAGCACCAACCATGAGCTGAGAGCATGGGCACACTGCCCTCTTTGACTCTCTCTGTCCACTCCTGTCCTAGGAAGCAACGTCCAAAAGCTCCCACCAAGGGAAGCTGGGGAAGGGGACCAAACCAAGGCTGGAAAATAGACCATGACCTTTCCAGAGGAGAAAGCAATGCTTGGATGTATCTTCTTTTTTTGTTCCAGGTCTCCACCCCAGAGGCTTTATGCCATCGAGGGAAAATGTCAAAGAGGTGAGAAGCCCCCAGCCCCAAGGCCATTTGAAAGCTTTTCTCCTTGTTATGGGTGCTGTGACTCTGCTGGGTTCTCAGTGTGCGGCCAGGGACTCCCGGTCAACCTTCCTTACATGACTCAACATGTAACATCTGCTTTTCTCAGGTACTCTTCGGAAACCTCCCCCAGAACACGCTGCTGAGCCGCTTGGTAGCCACAGACAGGAAGCAGTACAAGAAGCGTGGCAACCTCTCCGAATGTTTCTGGAAATACTGTGTGTAACTGATGGCTGGAAGCAGCTGATGGCCAACTGGACACCCCCCCCCCCCATTCAAGCTCCTTTATTTATGTCATCAAGAAGAATCCTAGAACCCTGCATATAGATTTGTCCATATTTAAAAGATTAAAATAAAGAATTGTGAAGCTGGCAAAAACAAATCACACTCCAGACCACAACCTCTATGATCCTTGCTGTTTGCGAGAGGAATAAATCCTATCTGGTTTGCTAAGATCTTGTAAGCAAAGAATTGTTTTCTTCCTTCGGTGGTTCCTGTTTGCATTTCAGCAGGGAGCAAGGCCACCGCGTGGATAGGCTTTGAATCTTTCTTTGTGTGTTATGCTCTGCGAGGTCAGCGGAAAGGAGTCAGGAAAAACACTTAGTAGTTTCTCTATGGGGGGGGGGGAGCACTGGGAAAGGAAGGCCAGACATTTCTGTCCCAATTAAGCAAAGCAGTGGAAATGGCAGACTTCAGCTATGTCACTGACTCTGCTGGCATTGGACTGGGTGTCCCTAGACTGACTTTATGACAATCAAACCCAATTAACTTTTTTAAAAAGGCTCTCTACCCCCTGCAACCTCCGCTCTCATTTTTAGGCACAGACATGACAGCCTGTCCCTCGACCTCAGATGAAGAGTGGAGCTGGCAATGATGAATGGGCAGCAGCTCTTTGGAAGATGCCCGTCATAAATCTCTGCCTCTCTGGCGGGAGCATCATGCTGCAATCAGATAAAATGCACGGAACGTTGATGTGATTTAAGAAGAACCAGCTCCGCTGAAGGGAGCACTTCCTCTCTATGGCTTTGACATACTTTGGGAAGATTTGCAGTGTCTCTCAAAGAGTAAACAAGCGCTGGCCTCAGACGGAGCAGCGAGCGAATGCAAGGTCCTTCTTAGAATCAAAACAATTAAGGTGTAGCCATCAACTTGGATGAAATTATGAGTTATCCTGTTGCCGCTGCCAATTTTAGTCTTTACTTATTCTGAAGCAGGTTCTGCAATCCCCCCTCCTGCATTTTTCACTCAAAATGTGTAAAGACTGAAACTAATTAAACTTTTCTTCTTCTTCTGACAAGGCTCCCCTTCACTTCCCCAATGATAGGAAGGTCCAACAGCAGAAAGGCACCTTGTTGTGGTTGTTGTTGTTGTTGGTGGTGGTGGTGAAGAAAGAAGAAGGTGCTGGGGCTGCATTTTAAATTGCAAAATGACACTCAGGAAGAAGATTTTCACATTTTATTTTGTTTCAAAAAGAGAAAAAATCTCCCCATCTCACGCACAAACAGGTCACCTTTTAAAAACGCACATATTGAAAAGTATGGTACAAACAAGTTTATTGCCCCAAAACTAGTTTATAAATCCCACTGATAACTAATTGGAACTATACATTCTACATTGTGGCTTGCAATGGGGTGAGTGTGTGTGTCCCATTCCTAGAGCAAATCCTGAGCTGCTGCAGGTGACATGGTCTCTATCAGCAGCATCAACATTATATATACTGGGTTGTAGCACATGAGTCCTACTCAGAGTAGGTCCACAGAAGTTAAAATGTCCTGGCTACGTTAGGTGCATTAAAGGGACTACTCTGAAGAAAACCTACGTTGGTGGCAACTACTTCTTCTTCTTCTTCTTCTTCTTCTTCTAGAAAGTGGTTTCCAAGGAGGGGAAAAATAACTCTCCCTTCCTTTCCCAGCTAACTGCCAGGCATCACACCAAACCAAGAGAAGGCAGATCCTGGGTGTAATTCAAAGGCAGAAATGAGGGAACTCCAGGAAGAGAGTTTTGTCAGTTTAAAATGCTGCTATTTCTACTTCTGAAAAATTGACAGCCCTCAACGACGATAACCCTAATATATTCCTTGGTGAGCCAAAATTGATTCAACAAAAGTAGTGGCAGGAGAGGAGCACCGCCTACACAGAACTGCCTGAAAACCCCGCAGTTGGCTTCAAACAGAAAAGCATCACCTGACACTGCTATGACCTAAGGTGATTGACAGGTGGGTGGCCCTCCAGGGGTGGGAGAGAGGAAAATCTGGCTCTCTGCCATGAAAAGGAAGGACTGGATGAGATCCGGCCTGATGATCTCCAGGCATTAATCCAGCTCCAATGGGGAAGCCCCATTGGTGAAGTGTGTGTGTGTGTGTGTGTGTGATGAGCACAGGTGCACCTGACTACTCATGGATTCTGGGAACCAACTGGTCATTTATAGAGGGGCCCTTGCCGCTTCGTCTCAAACAAGAACCAACTAAAGTGGTACCTCTGGTTACGTACTTAATTTGTTCTGGAGGTCCGTTCTTAACCTGAAACTGTTCTTAACCTGAAGCACCACTTTAGCTAATGGGGCCTCCCAATGCCGCCGCGCCGCCGGAGCATGATTTCTGTTCTCATCCTGAAGCAAAGTTCTTAATCCGAGGTACTATTTCTGGGTTAGTGGAGTCTGTAACCTGAAGCATATGTAACCTGAAGCGTATGTAACCCAAGGTACCACTGTATTAGTTGCCGTAATTTCAGAAATTTTGGAATGGTGTGAGGGGTGAGCCTTTGGAACCAGCATCTTGGAGAGCCAGAGGGAAAGATGAGCCGGGTCACCTGCACAGGAAGGGCGGGCTTCTCTAGGGCGGTGCCTGTAGTGGGAGCAGCAGTGTCTCATCAAGGAGGTCCTTGCTGTCCTCTTCTTCAGGATCTCTGTCTTCCAGCCCAGCAACAACAGTCAAGCTGGCATTCCTGTTGTCACACATGATGCAGCCCTAGAAAGGGAAGGAAGTTGGTGAGTAACATGGAAGAATGGAGCCCCCCTGGGCAGGACGAAAGGTCCACCTGCTCCAGCTTAGAGATGTACAATTTCCAGAAATTGTGAAGCCATGAGGAAAAAAACTGTTTCCCCCCATAAACAATAGTAATTTTGAAAAAATAGAAAAAAAGTTAAGTGTGGAGTAGCTTTACAAATTATTTGAATTGAAATAAAACAGGTAACACCCCCCCCTTTTCCCTCTAAAGCAACAAAAAAAGCATCAACATAAAAAATAATCAGATTTGCCACAGCACCAATAGCAAATAAAGTCAAGGTCCAACTCAATATTTAAGTTCCATAGGTCTACCCTTTGAGTGTTTTTTTAACAAAAGGACCGGAAGACACAACATATACATGCAGTTTATTCTATCTCATTTTCTGAACTACTACTATCATTTTCCATTTCTTCTTCCTCTTCGTCATTTTTCTCATGGACTTCTAAAAAACAGTTTTGGAAAAAACCGAGGGAAAACCTCTTCTCCCCCCCCCCCCTGCAATTTTTTCTGGTTTTTTTCCAGGCCTTCCCATCTCTACTTGAGGACAGTTACTGAATAGTATGTTGCACTAAGGCTCAAACTCAATTTGAAAGGAAAAGGAGTGTGTGTGTGTTTTAAATTGAATTTGTTGTTATATATTATAAACAGTGTGATGGTAAGAGAGCTCCTAAACAGTTTACAAAAATATGCAACAGAACATTAAAATGATTGATAAAACACAGTTAAAAGCAGGTATTTAAGAGTATTCAAAAGACGACTGAAGTCAGCAGTGCTTAAAAGGAAGTAAATCACATGCAGCTTCTACGTGTTCAGATGGGCTGGCCCTAACAAAAATGTTTTGAGCAGTTGCCGGAAAAAGTACAGTGAGAGCACATGGATTTGAAACCCACAGTACCAGCTTCCATGCACCCAGGTTTCCTTACTTGGGTGTCAATTTCTTGGGGGACAGTCTGGGTGCGAATCCAGGGGTGGACCTCTGCCAGCTCCTCCTTCTGCCCTTCTGAGAAACAGGGCTGCTTGCTCTCCAGGGTGGCCAGCTTCTCCAGGTCCTCTTTCAGCACCTCCTCTGCAATTCTGCAAGAGATGAGAAGCTGGCTAGATAAAAAGGCACTAGCCCGACAAAGCCAAAATCCTGACATCACCTCCTCCTACAATCTTCTGCATAAAGTTCAGCTAGTTTTCACCACCCAGAGTCCTACAGAGAAGGTGTGGCACCCTCCAAAATCTTAGAAGCCTTGAAACAACATTAGCTGCAAAAGCTACAGAAAAGCAGATCTTTTGGACCCCAGCCATGCCTAGAGGGCTGCAACTCCCATTGCCGTTGTCCCTGATCATTGATCCTGCTGGACACTAGGGTGGAGTTTAGATAATCCAACATCTGGAGACCCAACAGATCCGTTCTGAACTGAATCTTCCCTGCTTTTCAATCACAAGCTCTCTGCCATCCATATTTTGCACTTTGATGCAGAACCTAAGCCCCACCCAAAGCACTTCTCTGTTCTGTTTGCCTTTCCTCAAATTGGTCCATCCCTTCAGGTTCCTGAAAACAACTCCAAAGACATTTCAGGGCTGCCTCTGCCTTCTCAACAACAGCCTAGGGAAGAGGCAGCAGAGTGATGAGAGAACCTCCCAACTGTAACTCCAAAGACTGCATGAAACGCAGATCTGCCCCTTGGCAACACATCCATCCACCCACCCAGGACTGGGCTGCACATGGCTCTCTTTTCCTCCATTTAACTCTCTTCCTGGCCCATTATTAAAAAAACAAAAACATTCTGCATTTCATCCATTGTGTTAAGATGCTCATCAGAACATGCTCTTTCTGCTCCAGTGCGGAGACAGACCAGGATGGTGCCTGTGAGAGTTTCAGGAGATTTTCCTTGATGGAGAAGACTTCCATCAATAGCCACCACTCCCAGCAACAATAAAAACCCAATGTGTCCAGCACCTCACAAGGGGGCAAACATCACGGGGCCTGCTGGTGACTAAGCTACGGAAATCCTATTTTGCTCCCCTTCCTGAACCGCTTGCCCTTCCCCATCCCAATTTTCCCAGCGCTGCCTTCTGGAAGGCAGGAGGGCCTACCTAGTTTGGAGAAGTAGCAAAGCAAAGGCGTTTTCTCACCGCTTTGGCATTTGGTAGGTCATCTGGATTGGTTCAGGCAAACTATTCACTGTCCTCCACACCAACCTGGCTGGCCGCGGTGGCCGTTCTGCCTCTTCTCCTCCTTCTTCACTGTTCTTCCCCCTTTTTGAGACCTCAGAGGAATCATTGCTGGCAAAGTATTTGCTGCTGTTTCCGCTGCCTGTTCGGAGACAGGTGGGTGGACACAAATGAAATGTGGGT
This sequence comes from Podarcis gaigeae, assembly GCF_964106915.1. Taxonomy (NCBI): domain Eukaryota; kingdom Metazoa; phylum Chordata; class Lepidosauria; order Squamata; family Lacertidae; genus Podarcis; species Podarcis gaigeae. The sequence goes on from NC_139684.1 coordinate 25,814,813, forward strand.
TTCTGCATAGGCCAATCTCAAGGCAGGGAGGAGGGTGGCTGTTCCCCTGCTAGCAAATCCCTTTGGGATTCTCTTTCTGTGGAAGCTGACACACAGCACTTCCTCTCCTTCTAAGTTGTGGCCCAGTCATTCAAGAAAAAGGGGCTGCAGAGATCCCAAGGCAAATTCTTTGCATCTGTCTTCACAGTGAGTGATGCTGGGCAGTTCCCTCCTGTGCCTGAACTACTTTCACAGGAAGGGAGTCTGAGGAACTGAAGCAAACAGCAGTGACAAGGGGCAGTTTTTATTGACAAATTAAAGACTGACAAATCGCTGGGTCTGGATAACATGCACCTGAGAGCAAAAACATGAAATTGCTGAGGAGTGATCCTCCTGTGGATAAGGAACTTGTTAAGGAGCATGAATCAAGGGGTGGTCCTCCAAAAGGAGAGATCTAGAATCCCCCTAGGATCGGTACTGGGCCCTGTGTTTTTTAACTTGTTCACAAATGATCTAGAGTTGAGGTGAGCACTCAGGTAGACTTGTTTGTTGTTGATGCCAAATTGTTCAAAGTGGTTAAAACAAAGAGGGATTTCAGAGGAGCTCCAAAGCAGGGTCTATGTGCAGGAAATTATAACATGACATTCAGTGTAAGCAAGTGCAAAGTGACGCACACGGGAGCAAAAATTTCTAATTTCACGTATATGCTCATGGGGTCAGAATGCGATTGTAGCAGACAGCTCACTGAAGACACATTGGTCCAGTGTGCAGCAGTGGTGAAAAAGGCAAATTCCATGCTAGGGATCGTTAGGAAAGGAATTGAAAATAAAACTGCTGATATCACAAATGCCCTTATACGAAAGTGTTGTGTGAGTGCCTTTGAAGTATAGTGGATGCTTGGGTTGCGAACGTGATCTGTGCGGGAAGCACATTCGCAACCCACAAAGCTGCGTCTGTGCACGTGTGGGTTGCTAATCGGCGCTTTTCTGCATGCACAAAGTGTGATTTAGCGCTTCTGCACATGCGCCGAAACCGGGGAAATAACCCGTTCCGGTACTTCCGGGTTCAGCGTGGTGCGCAACCCGAAGCGTCTGTAACTCGAGGTAGGATCGTATTGTGTACTGTCTGATCACCTCACCTCAAAAAGCATATTGCAGAGCAGGAAAAGGTTCAAACAGGGCAATCAAAATAATTAAGGGATGGAACAACTTCCCCCATTGAGTGGAGAAAGTGGATCAGGAGAAGCTCTTCTCCCTCTCCCGTAATACTAGCTGCTGGGGACATCAGAAGAAGATGAATGTTGGAAGATTCAGGACAGACAAAGGAAGTCCTCCTTCACACAGCGCACTGTAAGGCACTGGCTTGCACCATCCATAAACTAACATTTGCCACCATCAAATATTTCAGGGTCTCCCTCTCGTGCCCAGAGTGCCTGCCTTACCTGTGCCACAACCAGACGTTTCGTTGGAGCTGGAGCCGTTGGACCCAGAGACCAAGGAGCTGGACTCGGCAGACCCACTGCCAGAGGCCGCTGAGCTACTTCCAGACTGGGAATCTTCCAGTAGCAAAAGGTCAAAGAACTCACTGGAGACGGAGTGGCTGTCATTGTTCACGCGGTCCTCCCCGTCCTCATCCTGCAAAGGAAATGGGACAAATCCATCCACACACAGTCACTGCCGGGCTCAAGGAGAGATGGCGGTGCTTTCTGCAGGCACCCAGGTAGGGTCAGGATTAGCAGCTGGTACCAGCTCAGCTGGTTCTGAAAATAAAAGACTCCTGTTGCGGAGCCAGATAATGTGGTCACGCGAATACGGCCTGCGAGCCCTGCAAACTTCCTTAACCTGTCCTCCAGATTGTTTGCATTACAACTGCCAGAGTACTACAGACAGGCTGGCAGGGGCTGATAGGAGCCCGAAACATCTGGAGGGGTGGGTGCTTTAAACCAAAGGATTTCTCCTGCCAACAGAGACCAAACAAGCTTCCCGCTGCTGTTTCATATGGCGCAATGCAGCCACAGACGCGAAGCACATGGTAGACGACAGCACACAACACACACAAAGGGGGTCTCATTTCCACAGTCGGCTGCGCCCAACTCACAGCTACAGCAGCTGTATGTGCCTGGGACCCTCCACCCATCCAAAGTGCAGCTGTGCCAGCTTCCCCAGTCCAATCTGGATTCAGGAGCCAATACATTTTTTCCTCTTTGCCTGCAGAACTCAGATTCCCACCTCTGAAAACACAGCGGAACGGAAACCGACCCAATGCAGGAAGTCCCTGTTCTTCGCTCCTTAGCTGCATTCCTGGGAGACAGAGGGCGTAATTAGAACAACAACAGTCTGCTGTTAGGCGGCTCCCAAAAGAGCCAGAAGGACCAGGACAGAAAAGAGGGGGGGGAGGAGGAATGAATCGCCATGTTTGCAACTGCCGTGCCCCATGTGCAGAGCACCACCCAAACCCAAGCGGAATAAGCAGCATGGACTGCAAGGGATCTCTGGGTGGGATGCCCCACCACTGGCTTCACAAGGCCCCACAGATCTGTGATGGAGAAGCTCCTTCTGTGGCCCATGGAGCAAGAAAACAGTCAGGGTTGGGGGGAGTGGCACTCCTTGCACACTATGCTATTTCCCCCCTGAATCTGCCACCATTGGCAGCCAACCCTTCCCAAAACCTGACCCAGGATCCCCCTTGCAGGAACTTACACACATGGCTCCTGTGCCTGCCAGGGGGGCGTGTGCTGTGCCGGACAGCTCCAGTGGTTTGGGCAGCTCTTCTTGAAGCAGGTCCAGCTGCAGAGGGGAGCTGCTCCGGGAGTTGCTGAAGAGCCTCTGGTGGGGTGGGTCCCCCGAGGATGCAGGCTGCTCTTCCTCGGCAGCAGACACTGGGGTGGAGGGGGGCGAAGGGTGCTCCATGGGGCCTGGTGGTGCCACGGGGAGAGCGGAAGGAGGGCCAGGGGGCATCACAGGGCAGGGGTAGGAAGCAGCAGAAGGGCAGAGGAAGAGCTGCGCAGGGAAGGAAGGCGGAGTGGCGAAAAGAGGCGGCGGAAGCGGCGGAGGGTACGCTGGGAAATTCTGAAAGAGGACAGTCATGAAGCCGCCCATGTATGGAGCAGGGAATGCTGGGAGGGGCTGGATGTTGCAGGGCTGGTAAGGTGGGGTGGCTGGGGCTGCTGCAGTGGCAGAAGGCGGCAAGACAGGGCCTCCTCCCAGGGAGGCGACGGGGAAACCAGGCGTTGCTGCATAAGGATCGGCAGGGAGGGTGAAGCTCGGGGCCCCAGGGTGGGGTCCCTGGGAAGCGTTTGCCTCCCAAGCACCACTCCTGCTGTCGGGGGAGCCCAGTGGTTTCTGGCGCTTGAACTTCCCCGGCTTGGTCTTCCTTTTCCAGCCCACCGGCCTGGTCTGCTTTGGAGAGACATCGTCTGCGGAGGAAAAAGCCAAAGGCGGGGAAATTGTGAGGAGAGAGAGGGGCAGGCGGGAGGGTTCAAGGAAGGGGTTAAGCCAAGAGCGCTTTTGCCATAGACAGTAGGAGAGGCGCAGAAGCAGCACCGGTTCCCAGTTGAAGATAGAAAGCAGGCAGTCGCACTGCCCATCCTGACACCTGCCTGACCCTAAGGCCCTCTCCCATTCCCCTCTCCTGCAGTCCTCCCCCAGCAGGTGCTCCCCACTCAGGAGAAGAGAGTTGGAGCCCAACAGCAACTAGAGGGCAACAGTTTGGCTGCTCTGGCAAGGCGGCACCACTTTGTGGTTTTAGGTGCAGTCTTGGCAAACCCTCTTCCGCTCGGCTCTTGGGCCTGCAGAAGTCCTACCTGGGAGCCTCTTTGCGCACCCCTGAACTGCTTCTCTCAAGGCGCTGTCAGGAGACGAATGCAGGAGCCTGGCCTGGCTCTTTGGGGGCCTCGTTCCGCCCTCAGCAAAGCCTGCCTGCAAGAAGCCTCCTCTTCTTGCCACTGAAAGACCTTCGTTCCCCCACCCTTACCCCCGACGCATTTCTTAGATATAAGGAAGGAAACTCTTACTTTCCAGCCTCCTCTGCCTCATTGCTGCTTGCTTCTTGTTCCCTTCCTCCCTTCTCAGAGACAGTCAATCCAAAAACTACCTTTCACTTTGCTCTCACAGTAAAGCTGTGCCTCTGCTGCTCCCTTACGAGCGCAATCTACAATCTAGGCTACAACTGCAAAGTGGCACAGGCTGTATTCTTGGGTACAGCGGCGAGCAAGCTGGCTTCTAGCAGACTCATAGCACCCTGTTCCCTAGCCAAATAAGAGAGACCGCTCTAAGCCCCTAAGCTAAATTCTTCCCTAACACACACCATTCAAGAATAGGGGGAGGGCTCTTTCCCTGAACACAGAGAGGAGGAGAGCAAGAGCACTATGGGGAGCTGCCACAGCTCTGCCTCCCCCACCATTGCTGCTCACTTGGTTCCTACCTTGGTCCTGGGAAGGAGGCTGGCTGCTCCTGGCCGCTCCGTGCTGGAGGTAGGCTGGCCGGTAAGAGGACAGCAGGGCCCTCTGGCGGAAGCGGTCCACATATTCCTGCTCCTTCTTTTGCGTGTGAGCTGACAAGACCTCTTTGGTCAGCCCCACTAGCCTGACTTCCTCCAGGGTGGCTCCAGCCCCAGCTGCGCTGGCCGTGGGGTTGGCCAGCGATGGCTCCACCTGCTCACCTTGCAGAGTGGCTTCTTCAAGCGCCGTGGCTTCTGCGAGGGGTAGGAGGATAGTCAGCCACACTTTCCCAAGGAGGCAGCCGACAACACTTGGGAACCTCCTTCTCTGCCACCCAAATATTCACCTAGATGTTGTGCAGGGCTACCGGAATGGATTATTCAGGCCGCAAAAGGGGGAGCCACATGCCACATGGAAGGCAACTCAGATACCGTTTGATTGACAGCATCTGAATCAAAGTTATCCCGCCGAGAATCTGCTGCACAGGAATGATATGGGGAAAAAGAGGAGGAGGAAGAGGAAGTGGTGGTGGTGGAGGAGAAGGCGTTTGGGACTCTCGGCTGGTTGGGCACTGGGCCTCCCTCTTCTACTTAGGCCCAAATGTCTAGCCAGGCAAAGTAAGGAAGGCAGAGGAACTCTAAGCACTGCTGTGAATAAGTGTGCTTCCTGGAAGGTTCCTACCTCATTTCAATGGATATCTCCTATAAACAGGCAGCAATTTGTCCTCCACAATCACTGAGTGAGGTTCCTACACCGCTGCCAGAGGACAGGGACAGCATCCAGCTACCATCCTCCCAAAGCCTTCAAGGAGGGCATGGCTCACTTGTTGGTGCTGAGACCCCAAGACGGGAGAGCAGAACGACCAGCCCTGCTTGGAGCCTCATCCGTTCTAACCGGATAGGACTTATGCAGGCAAACACCGCTTGCTTGGGAGAGGAGGTGGGTGGGTAAGCAAAGGAGCTCGGAGGTTTGTGTGTTTTTCTCGGGAGAGGAGCAAGATCCGTCTGCCAACCTACCTGACTCCGGGTGTGGGAAGTGGACCAGGGTGCTGCTGTAGCTGCACTGGCTGGTTGCGGACACCACGCTCAATGCTTTGGCAGTCAGCGCCAGGTCAGTCATTGCAGCAGTGCCACCCACCACCCTCGCTGGGGCCTGCTGCTCTACGTCGCCTTCCAGGTTGGGCGTCGCAGGTGGCTGGGAATCAACCAAGGGCAGCTCGGCAGCATCTAGTGGGAGAAGAATGATAGAAATGTCGAGTTGGAAGGGACCCCTGAGCTTCATCTGGCCCAACCCCCTTGCAATGCAGGAATCTCAACTACAGCATCCAAGACAGATCGCCATCCAACTTCCGCTTAAAAAACTCAAAGCAAATGCTTTCAAAGATACGACGTAACAGAAGCACAGTCAAGAAAAGCAAAGCTGATCAATTTAAATGTGGGGCTTTCGAATGGGAAAAAAGAGTACCTGGGTAGGAAGTCATTTCCACAAAGCACATCAATCACTGGAGCATATTGGCAGAAACAGCTATTAGCACAGCTACCACGAAAACCAACCAGCTGCCAGCAAATGGAGACCCCTTAAAACCTTCCTGTGCTCCCTCTCACCTTCCAAGATTTGCTTGTCATTCTGGCTTAGGTGAGCCTGCTTGTCGTCATCGGAGGATGAAGAGGATGCATTGGTAGAGGACTCGCACTTCCTTTTCAGGGCGGGACTGTTGCAACTCTCCAGGTATCTGCAATTAGGAGCCTGGCATGAATATCTTCCTATTCTAAGTCCATGAATATAAGCTGTTCACCCAGCCAATCAGAATGGGAGTGAAGGAGTAGGCAAGTTTCAAAGATCAGGATCAACCCAATCCTCTGTTTCATTGAATTTATGCAGGTATTCTCTTCGCCCCCCACTTAATGGTCCTCTGACAGTTTAGAAAGTGGGGAAATTCTATCAAGCACGTCTATGCTTAATACATTGGTCTGTTAGGGAGAACATAAAACACTCAAACATACAAGCAGAATGGTCTAATGATGCCAGCAGGAGAGCAAACTTGGCCCCCCGTAAGGGCCAAGAGAGATCTAGCTGCTCAGCCCCAACCGCTGACCTCAAGGGTTTTTTTTTGGGGGGGGGGAGCTGCTGATGACTAGGATGATGCTGGGAATTGCCTGAATGTAATCCTGGTTCCATACAGGCACCATACAATTTCTGCCACATTATTAGAATTGAGCATGGTTTTGTTTTGATAAACGTTTCTATTTACAGCCGTATCTTGGCAGTTGAACGGAATCTGTTCCAGAAGTCCATCAACTTCCAAAATGTTCAAAAACCAAAGCAGCCAATCAGCAGCCACGGAAGCCCCGTCGGACGTTCGGCTTCCAAAAATAGTTCACAAACCGGAACAGTCACTTCTGGGTTTGTGGCGTTTGGGAGCCAAAACGTTCAAGAGCTAAGCTGTTTGAAAACCAAGGTATTTATGTCTCCCCGTGCCCCAACCTGCTTTGGGAGCCCTGAGACTGTGGAAAGGAAAGCTAAGTAGTCCAAAACAACAGAAAAAGGGGAAATAACATGATTCACCAGAGAAAGCAGCACAACCTCATTCTGAGTGCCTCACAGACAGATCACACTTTTCTTTTTACAATGAGGTACAGAAACTGAATTTTGCTGGCATGAGAAATGCCTAGCAGGGACTGAGGAGGAAAGTCAAGACTTCAGGAACATCGACACTTGCTGAGACGCCATGTTGTTATTACCTCATGATGCTGTCCATACAGTTAATTTGCTGATAGGACAGGACGTGGTTGGTGCTTCTCAAAACATCACAAGATTCAGCTGCTGGGTCAATGAGAGTCAAAGGGGGAGCACCCGAGTTTTGGTCTAGAAAATTGGGAGGGGGGGAGGGGAAAGAGAACATCCCTTACAATGGAGAGGAGCGACCACCACCACTTGCCCCTGGTCTCAATGCCATTCCCATTGGCTCCAGATTATAATGTTTGTTGTCCCCAAAGATCAATCTGTCTTGGACCATTTCCCCCATCTTGGGGCAGGCACCCTCGGCGATGCATCCCTTCCTCTCCCTGGCCATTGTCACCCCCATGAACTCACCTCCTGGTTGCTCTGCCCTGGGAGTCCCCTCTTGAGGCTTACTGTGTGATTCAATGTACAGCTGCTGACCCACATTCTTGAGTCTGTTGGCATCCACAAAGATCTGCTGTAATGACATCTGGGGCAGGGGGGACAAAGGATGAATGAAGCAAAGGTAGCAATGTTGGTCCATAAGAGAAACCTCCCAAACCCACAGCTGGTCAAGACTTTCATTCAGACCAAGCAAGCCATTGCAAAGGTGTGTGGGGATTTCAAGTTCTCTTTGGGCCTCTTCAACAGGCAAGATGTTACACAAAAGCAACGGTGGGTGGGAAGGGAACAGTGGAACACAAACAGCAGTACAAAAAAATGGCAGGATATTGTAGCCATGGTCAGCTTGTAGACTCGCCCCATTACCGGTTATATTTAATGGCAGAGGGCCTCTGTCTCTTTGACAAAGAGCAGTTTACAAATAATTTTAAAATTTTATAGAATAGAATACCCATTGACTCAAACCCCTCTAAATCCATTTCCTTCACAAGCTTCCTTGCTGGTTAACAGGCAAGAGGCACCCCCACAACACCCCGCCCCCTGCTGCCCGCACTGCAGGCAGGTTGTGAATGACCAGAGACTCACCAGTTCTCTCTGTATTTCCTCTGCACAGTTCCCATTGGAGTCACTGGAAGACGCCACACTGATGTAGTGCTCGTAAGATCCATTGCTAATAAGGCTTCCGTAACCGCTAGAACCGTTACTATAAACAGGCTAGAAGTAAAGAAAAACAGAGGTCTTCCAAAGCCTGGGAAGGGTTGCAGCAATCGTTCCTGTCAGCTGCATGCCTCTGGATCACATGGAGAGGAAAATGCTGACATGCACCCTGCCCCCACCCGACAGAAGGCGTCCCAGCTTGGAGCTGCATTCCCCTCCTTACTTGCAGAAGCAGCTTATAGATCTGTCCTTGGAGCTCCCAGATCTCCTTATCAACCCTGTTCATCCCCTTGCTTCTTGCTGCAAAGACATCTTCATTCAGAGGGCTCCTGCAAAGGATGAATGGAAGCAGAGCGTCATCTTGACACTAGATGAGGGAAGGTCTGTATCACAAGATTACAGGAGTGAGTTATTCAAGGAAAGGGATTAGCTCTGCAGCCGAGTTCTTCTGGCTCCCCAGCTGGATAATGTTAAAACAGACTGATGAAATAGTAAACCCAGAGGGTTGTATCCAATGCAAGTCCTACTCAGAGTTGGCCCACTGTAGTGAATGAAAATGATTAACTTAGGGTAGACCTGAGTAGTACTAAGCTGGATACCCAAAGAAATCTGTTCCTGCTGGGGGGAAAAGAAAAGGAAACAACTAGCCTTATCTGCTAATGGCACACATTGAAAATGAATTTTCAGAATATCTTAGAAACAAAACGCTTTTCCAAGTAAGGAGCTCTCCTACACAAGTCCTGAATTAAAGCGGAGCTTGAGAAATGTCTGTGGCTGCCCAAGAAAGCCCAAACAGGCTAGAGGAGGGCTAAGAAAGAACCCTGGCAGCAAGCGGAGGGGGCTCATGAGAAGACAGTATTTCAACAATGAACAATTTGCATGCAAAACAGAAATTCTATGTCAATAATATCCGGCATGGCATCCTTTCTTTTGCTGCAGTGAAGGCAAATCTTAACGAGGTGTCAGGATCCTGCCCAACCCAAACCCCACGAAAAGCTTTTCTGCAGAAGAAGTCTTGAGGCAGCTTGAAGAGCTCCATCTCAGATGCCTCACTTGAGCCCCCCAAAGCCCCTCCCAAGCCCTGCCTGGATCCCTGATTCTTCACACTCTCCTTCCCCAGCCTCAGAAGTGAAGGAAGCAGCAGACTCAGTGCGAAGTTGCTGGCCTGCTTCCCTGCCAGAAGGCTCCAGCACCAGGGTCTTCCTGGAAAGGTCTATTAAGAATCAAAAGATTCAGCTGCAAACGCCCAGCATGTGATCAGTCAGAAGTCAGCTGACAGGAAGAATCTGAATCCCTCAGTCTCCTCTGGGCTCCCTGTCTAGCTCCAGCCTCCAGGTACTGGCCACAAGCATTTCGCTAGCCAGAATCTTCCTACGTTTGGACTTATAAAACGATGCAAGTCAGATCTGCTCTGTCCATAGCAAAGGGGAGGTGCACATGCTTTACACACAGATGATCCCAGGCTTAATGCTTGGCATCTCAACAGGTCCTGGAGAGCAGAGAGCCAGAATAAGCAGCAGTGCCTTAGCTTAGCACTCCTGGGAAATTGCTACTGCTGCACCATGCAAGATGCTGACTGGACCCGTTCCGATAAATTGGCATCATCTTTATTTAAAGCCCTTGTAACATGCCACATGCCTCACCATCTTTGTGTTGTATTAATGTCAGTCCTACTCAGAGAAGACCCATTTAAATGAACAGACCCAAGATATCCACGGCAATTTATTTTGATGACTGTACTCTGAGTAGGACTAAACGCAAATTATTACACCAGTTCTACAGGCCTGCACACACAGGAGCACAGTATCAATCCAATCTGAATTCTCCTTATTGGCTCTGGGTGTCAAGGAAAAGAGGGCAAACCCCAAACACGCTGGCTTCAGGAGGCTTACGTTCTGACTTTGTGCCGCCCAATGATAAAGACGACCTTCCGGCTCCATGGATTCACAAAACTGGACCAGCTGGTATCCAGGATGACGTAGTCCCCGTTCTGAGTGCAGAATCGGATGGGCGAGTGCTCGAAGGGAGGGCGGCCCGCAAACTTCAGAACTGAGTAAAAGCCAGAGATAAAGACAAGTCTGGATTGACAGCAGCCAATGGAAGCACACAAAGGCCTGCCCACACCTAGTGGAACTAGCTTAATGCAAAGTTCTATCATTCTTCTCGGCCAGAAGGAGAGAGGTTATAGGGGCGGGGGGAAACCAGTGGTAAAGTGTCTGCTTTGCATGTAGAACATCCCAAGTTCAATCCTCATCATCTGTCATCCTGGATAACTCAGTTGGATAGGATAGAGCATGGTACTGATAAAGCGAAGGTTGCAGGTTCAATCCCTATATGGGACAGCTGCCTATTCCTGCATTGCAGAGGGTTGGGCTTATGATCCTCAGGGTCCCTTCCAACTCTGTGATTCTATGACTTCCAGGTAGGGCTGGGAGAGACTCTTGCCCAAAATCCTGGAGAGCAGTTGCTGGTCAGTGAACACAATACAGGTGTCTCCCCACTTACACGTGTTCTATTCATGAGTGACCAGGAGATAATTAAATCAATTTAAACTGCAAAAAGGGTAAAAACAGCCCAAAAAGAGCAGGAAATTTCAAAATGGCATGAAAAGAGCAGCAAAACGGTTAGTAATAGCAGGAGCCTTTGCAACTGCAATCCCATGAGCCTTTGCTTTGGGTTCTATGGCATGAATGAAGAGGTTAAGAAACAAATTGAAATAAAATCCAGAATGGATTGAAGTTAAAAAACATGCAGAACAAATGGTCCCCAAAATAGTCCCTTAGATGAGGAAGTGGCTACCCCCTAAAGGCACTACACCATGGAAGTGGAAGCCTCCACTTCTGGGGAGAGAGCATGCGTGCAAAGGCCTCATTGCTCCAAAACAGCATCACCCTCTTCCCTGCATGCAGCTCGTCTGACCATGGAATGGGAGCTGAGCAGGGAAAAACCTGCTCCCTTCCTCTTGTGACACTGAGGACACTCCCTCCACCCACATCAGGTCCAAAGGCAGATGAGAGACTGAAACTTACCTTTACGGTGAATGGCTACCATGATGGGTCGATCGTCCGGGTGAAGGTACTGCAAGATGGACGTCCCAAGCAAATCCTGGGGCAGGTATCCCAACAGAGGCACCGCCCTGAAATCGAGCAATGCAGCGGCCAATTGACAAAAGCACAATGCAGACACCAGCCTTGTAAGGGAGCCTTTTGTGATATAGAAACTGAGGTGGGGGGGCACTTTTAAACATCAAGAAAATGGCACTATTAAGCACATGTTGACTATGATCTCAGTCAACCACCCAGAAAGGCCATTCCCACCACCACCAATTCATCAATGTTTCCACCCTGGGAGGGCTGCATTTTCTCAGCTGTTCGTTGAACCTTTCATGAGTTCAGGGTGTTTTCAAAAGCTTTCAGGAGACAGCTCTTTGGTTACTATTAGGATAAGACAAAGCAATACACCCATTGTGTGGGGAACATCTGTGCCCTCCAGGTGTTGCTAGACTCCAACTCCCATTGCCACCTCGGACCCCTGGCCACGCTGCCTGCTGGGACAGTTCACAGGTGGAGTCCAACAAGCTCTGGAGGGCCACAGAGGGGCGCACCCCATGCCTGCAACAGACAACGCATCAGCCCCTAATGGCATTTCTCTCTGGCATTGCCAGCAACACACCTCATATGTATGAGCAAGATAAAAGTCATCACCTGTCATCCACCTCCAGAAAGAGACAGCCTGGGGTGTGAGTGGTAGTGAAGATCCTCTTTTCTACAGGAATTCGAGGAGCTAACAATTTAAAAGAAAGAAACACAAAGTATCAGTGATAGCTCAAGATCCACTTAGAGGTTCATGTGAACCCAAACAACTTTCCTTTCTGACAGTGGACCCACAACACTCAACACTTTCAGGAGCTCTCTCTCTGGGTTTCAGGAGCCTTTCCTTATCAAAAGAGGCTGAGGAAAGAGAAGAGATACTGTTCCATCTAGAACCTCCCTTCGTTCACAAAATTAGATTACAGTAATGGCATTTTTATCCAGGGTTAGTGCCTTTCAGAGCAGACCCACTGCAGTTAATGGATATGACTAACTTAGGTGGTATTAATTTCAGTGGGTAAACTTGGCTTCAGTCCATATTCCCTTGCATGCTGACCAGGAAGTTGGAATGTTCTGTCAAACTGGCTCACACACAAGAATTGAAAGCATCCGCCTTGTCTACATCCCTACACATCCATGAGACACACACAGACCATTTAACAGGGATGCTGGGTGCAATCCAGTCCCAAAGTTAATCCCCAGAAGAAGATGGAATGGAAACATAACAGAATCTAGCATGATACACTTGGGTTTTAGCCCAGCCAATTTTAACTGGAGTTCCCCTTTTCTTGCCTTCATAGCCAGAGTGGATTTTTTCAGCGAGAGCCAAGCAACAAGACATCGGCCCACTGGGGTCAGAGACAGAGAAGTTGATCAAATAAGGGGTCATCCGGAATGGGTAGTAGTGCTTCTCTCGGTCCTGACCTTTGCCTCCCCTGCAAACAAAATAACAGAAAACCATTGATTCGTCAGCTACAGGTGAAGTTTACTCCAAATGGCAAGGGATTGTCTAGGTTTCTGGCTAGAAGGAAGAGGAATCTGCTGTCCTGTTAATTCACTCTGATGCTTGATTCCTTTGTCTTCTCTGAAGAGCAGCATTTTAGCATCGAAGTGTTATAACAGTAGGAAGAGTCTACAGCAAAACGCTTCCTTTTAGTAAGAAACTGATCACCTTGTAGTCACAGATTCTACTCCGTACTACCAAGGGCAGGGGGGGGGGGGAGAGAAGGACTATTTCCAGTTAATCTTGTAAAATGAAGCAGGGTAGTAATAGGAAGAAATGTCACCACTACCATCCTAAAATGCTTGGGCATCAACATGCACACAGAAAAGTTGTGGTGAAAATAGCTTGTAACACCCCTCTTCTTGCCATAATCCTGCATAATACTCACCTTAGTCTGCAGAAAAAGGACTTCACTTGTGCATATTCATAAAGTGAGTCTGTAAAGGCAAAAATACATAGAGACCAACATTTGTTTATTAATTCTCCTCGTTCTTAGCATGCACATCTTAGCACCCTCTCACACCCCAGGACCTACTTCAAAAACTAAGATGGCCTTTTTGTCCACCAAGACCAGAGAAGATGGGAGTGGAAGTATATTTCGCTCTAGCAGGCTTAGTTTGGTCAGAACTAAGTATATACTTCTAGAGTTAATGCTAAATACATTCCTTCTGGTAAATGAGTCACCATAGCTGCTAGAGGGCTGTGAAAATTTGTGCCTCAGACTTTTTAGACTCGTCTACCCATGTACTATCTGAAACCAAAGAACTGCATGAGTTGCCAAATGTGAAATATATTAGCATTATTTTCAGCTCTCCTATGCCACTAGAAGCTCACGGTCAGCTCCCATTCCATGGTCAGATGAGATGCATGCAAAGAAGACCAACTACTTCTTTGTGTCCTTGACCTGCCCACCCCTCCACCCTCAGCCCATTTCTCCCACGATTAGCTTCTAAACTTTCAGTGCTGCGAGAGCGTGCACAAGTTTTTAACAACATTATCTGTCCCCAACTATGATAGGTGAGTCAAGTACCAGATGTCCTGTCAGATGACAGACAGACAGGTTGTCATGTCCACCTGTCAAAGTCCTTCCCAACCACCCAGCAGCCAGCTGGTGAGGAACAGCAGGAATCAGCTGCGTTATCAAGTTCCAGGAGCGGAACTCAAGTCTGGCCCAGTGGGTAAACTCAGTGCCCTTCAGCTGATGCTTTCTGCAGGGACTGTCAAATGCCCTGTGAGGAACTTGGCTGCACAGCCAACTCAGTCACATCTCTACCTGTCCCATACAGATGTCACAGGTGACATCAGGTGTGTGGAAGCTGAAACAGCCCCGCAAAAATTGGGACACATGTCAGGTCAAATCTGGCCTGCAGATTGGAGTGTTCCCCCCTCCCCCCCATTGGGTTAGGTAGTGACTATGTCCTACAATATTGTAATAGCAACATAAGAATTACGGGTAAACCAGTTAATTTTCTGTGTTTATCTGGAGCACACTATTTACAACTCATTCAAGTGTTTTGCATTTTATTCAACCATGCACATAAGATGAAATTTCCTCGGGCAGAGCAAGTCACCTTTGGGGGCCTCCATGTTCCAAAGTGGCAGGTGAGCCCGGTTGGTGTGAGTGTAGAAGATGCCCACATCCTGGGGAGCCAACAGCTCTGCAAAGCGGCAGGACTCCAAGCATTTCCTTTTGCAATTCAGGACAGAGGCGGCTTGCTCAGAGACATGCACGGTCCGCCCAGAGAGCAATGAAAAGATGGCTACAAAGGTGTCCTGGAGGAAAAGAAGCACAATCCTCAAGCACAGCCAGAACAGCAGGAGCCACTTGGCAAGCCAACAAGATCACAGAGAGACACAGGTGTTCAGTTTTCACATTACAAATCGGGATCCAGTTGCCACCTGCCGCTTCTCAGCTACATGGTATGTTGTTACACCAAAGGCAAGGGCTCTTAAGGTCCAAGGATCAAATGTGCCCTCCATGCCTCCCTCTTTCGGAATTCTCCTCAAGCCCTGCTCCTCTATCAGCAGCCCCACTCCATGCCCTCCACCAAGTGCTTCCTGCCTAGAGGAATGAATCCTGAAGTGTGAGAAGATTTCCTGCTTGCCTAGGTGGAGGATGGAGATGGAGATATGCATGTTTAAGAAATTCTCTGGTTGAAATGTAGCCAGCTGTACAAAGCCAAGGGACACATCTCTTGCTCTGCCTTGCTTTCAGCTTCTGGCCCCACCTACTAGGGAATGTGGCCTTGCTTCATCTAAAAGGTTCCCGCCCCCACCTGATTCAGGATGGAGATAGGTTACTGACATCAACACAGAACTCTTGCGGCCTTGTGTTTTCCAGAGGCTGAGAAACAAAAGTGTCCCAGGGACCTGCACAGAGACAGATCCACCAACTCCTGCTCACTGCTTTTATCACTCATTAGTACTTCTTGGGAGGTCTCTCTCATCCCTTCTCTAAGAGTGAAGCAGAGATGCAGCTTTACAGCGAAGGAAGACAACAGCCATTTTGTGATGGTTACATTTTATGAAGCATCTTTGAGCTGCTGCTAACTCTTTGACCAGTACACCTGAAATCGGCAAAGACCCCCAATTAGTATTCGGGTCACTTACTGTGTTTTTGGGGGCGTGTTCAGACATGATGGCTGCCAGCTCTTCCACTCCATACACAGGGGCATTGGTCTGATGTGCTCCATGCTTACCAAAAGCCTTAGAAACTTTGTTGTCAGCTGGTGAGGAGACAAGGGAAGCAAGAGGCAGAGGGGAGAAATCAGCAATGAGCAGGTGGCAAATTTGGGTATAATCTTACGTAACCCTGTTTGTAAAATGACCATGCCAGATTCAAGATCCCTTTCTAAGGAAGAATTCAAAGTCATGCTGTCACTGTACACCACGGGCGACCAGTGGCCCCTTCCTGAAAGCCCAACATATTCTGTGTGCCCTCTCATAGTCCCTGCCTTGGCAGGTGCATCCTCCTGGGTTGCACTGCTTGCTCATGTGAGAGAGAACACAAGAGATGGAACCCAGGAAACTGCCATTACATGTGCCACCCTTCAGCACCTTCCAGAACACTGGACTCAACCCCCAACATCATACAGCCATGCCAATGGATGGGAGCTGGGGCACAGGCCGAAAAGTGCAGTGTGGGATTTCTTCAAATGCACCCACATACCTTGGATCTGCTGGACACACTTGAGAGCGTAGTTCAGGGCACAGAGGGTGCTGGCCTTGCTGCAACTCTCCACCTGCTCTGCAGGGAGATATTGTTTCATTTCCTGGATCAGCAGCTTCAGCTTTCTATTATTACTTTGGTTCCAACAAAGCAGCTCGCTGCAGATGAATACAAAAAAATGCACAAAAGCATATTTTAGAAAGAAGGGCCTTTTTTAGGTGATATCTGCTTTGGGTGGGGAGAAGCTGAAAGCCATGTTTGCTCCAGCACAAAGAAAGGTTGCTCCTTGTGCTGTAAAGAAGGATCTGGAGCTCTGTCATCTAACAGGACCAGCATGTGGGCAAGGCTGGCACATGGAACCCTATTTGTTTATGGCACTTTGCACATTCCAGGCTCTACATTTCTTGTCATGAGCCTCATAAACACTTCAGACTGCCTGGCCCTCAGCTAAAATACCTGAGAGCACTGAAGCATGCCTTTAAAAGCCATTATGGCCCAAGATAATAGCACCCTCTGTATGGACTCCTATGCCCCCTCTTTGAACCCTGCTCCATATCCCACTTTCCAAGAGGCATGGCTAGGAGCATAGCCTTTTCTGCAATTGCCTCCAGAGCTGTAGAATGGCCTCTCTAGGAAGGCCAGGAACAATTCTTTCCCCGGGGTTTTTAATTTTAAAAAAGTATGTATTCTGGTGGCTTTTGAAGTCTCCTGTGGTTTAATTTACTTACTTGCTGTGCCTCACTATTGTGGTTTTAAATTTTTATTGCAACTCCCCCCACCCCCCGCGCAATGCCAATCATATGCACAATTGCGGGAAGTCTGCTGCTGCATGAAGGGATCTGTGGATTAAGGGATTAACCCACTTTTAGTCCAAGGCAACTGGTAGGCACCAGGCTGGCCAAGGCTGCATTAACCCAGTACTGCCTTTAGAACGGCATTTCTGCTCTGCGTGGAGGAAATCAGCTGGCAACTCTTTCGTATTTCACTCCTGCCAAATCTGGTTAATATGATGGGGATGCCTTCATCCCAAAGCAAGCACTACATGGATCAGTGAAGGTTACCCGATTTGGGGGGGGCGGTACTGAGCCCACCCAATTCTTGGATGGTGGAGATGAAAGGAGGATGGAGTCACCTGCTCCTCCCTGGAACTTTGCATCCATTCATCCCCCAAGCGTCACTCTGTGACCACAATTTACTGGTCTATCCTTGAATACCTCCAAATGTGCCCCATATATATGGTGCTTGGCTCCTAAATTCAGGCCCAGCAGTTCTAGCAGCTCCTGGTTTCAACCCTGGGACATTACAAGCACCAACTTTAGAATCAGAACGCGGCCAAGCTTTTCACCAAACTGGCAAAAAGAGTTACCTGCTGC
Source organism: Podarcis gaigeae (assembly GCF_964106915.1). Classification (NCBI taxonomy): domain Eukaryota; kingdom Metazoa; phylum Chordata; class Lepidosauria; order Squamata; family Lacertidae; genus Podarcis; species Podarcis gaigeae. The sequence continues at coordinate 25,832,145 of NC_139684.1, forward strand.
AGCTGCTGCTGCTACCACTGCCACCTACAGATCTGTCCTGCCCATCAGGATTTCTGGCCAAGCTGCCATTTGATTCAAGGCAGTGAGTGCTGGTCCCGATGGACTCATTTCCAATGGAGCTGCTTTCTGTACTTCCACCACAATGTATCTGTGCAGCGGCTTTTTCGCAGGTACCATTCTGCTCAAGAGTATCCCGGTTCTCAATTTCGGCCAAGTTGGTCGGCAACCAGTTTTCCTGCTGGCCCAAGAAGTCATCCTGGAGAAGGTCCTCATTCATAGTGAGCGGACAAAGGGCTACAGTAAGGAGGCTTCTATTGCCATGGCCTGGTCCACTGTCAAATTCAAGTTCTCCCTTCTAAGCCACCTTGAAAACCGCATGAATCTGGCATTAGCAATCGCCCCCTTTTCATTTTACTGTTGAAAACAACGTGTTCATGTGACACCTCTGGATGGGCCCAGTGTCCAGAATCACTGCATCCTCTCCGTCTGAAGATGACCCAATGGCCCCAGATTTTTGTGGGGAGTTAGCTTCAGACAGCTCTCCCGACTGAGAGCTGCAGAAGCCTTTGGTTTCAACGACTCCATCTCCCCGTCGCCTTCATCCTGCAGCGCCTTCATCCTGGTGAAACAGAAGCCAAGTGGAGGGAGAGTGAAAGAGAGAAAGACAAGCTAATGATAGTGAACATCTCCGCTAAGAGAGAAGAATAGCCCATAACCAGATGAGGATGGTGCATCTTACTCCTTTTGAAATGTCTCAGCACTGAAGCCAGACTGCTGCATTTCCATAACCACATCTGGGTCCATCAGAAGACCTGATTACCACTGCAACCATGGGAGGGGGAAGCCCAGCACCCTGACACATAATTGTCCCCATATTTCGAGCACTCCTGGAGGGTCCTCCTGAGATATGGAACTTTGACTGTGCTCACTGCACAATTACAGAGGGAAAAGAACACCCAAAGAGAGATTTTGCTTTGGTGGATTTCAGCAAACTTGCTTTTTTCGAATATATCTTTGTGGTGAATAGCTGGCTGACCCCACACACAGAACCATCCCCGGAGTGTCACACAAGAGCAGGCAGAGCTTGGTTCTCAGTGCTTCAGTCAAGTCACTGCTGCTGCTCCACCACACACTTGCAGGCGGTTCACCAATACTTGGTGAACAGAAACTGGAGTCAACCTGCTGAAAGGCTGCAGGCAACAGACTCCCTTTCTAATTAAATTGAGGGGTGTTGCCACCTTGCTAGGCAGCCTCCTCAAGAAAAATGCATCAAAAGCCAAAGAAAAAGTAAGCATCTTGATGATCATGTGTATCTAAGCTAGAACTCCTGAACAGCACAACTTGAAAGGTATTCTTCAACAAAGAAAAGACGAGTTTACAGTAAGGACAATAAATTCTGCTATAACTGAATGTAAAGGTACCATAAAAGGCTTTTTCAAATAGACCGTCCGAGTTAATATACCACATGCTAAAAAAATCTGGGCAAAAAACATGAAGTACAATCCTCAGCATGTTTACTGAAAAGAGAACTTTTGAAACTGCCACAGATTCCACTGCAAGTTCTGTTCACAACAGCTCCCAGGACACTCCAGGAGACACTGCCTTGAGTCTCATGCTCCTCTCCATTATTACATAATGCTTGTTAACACCCAACCTGAAATTCTTCTTATTGACTCATGGCTTGCTTGCCAAACCCAAGCAGAGGGACGTAATGTGCAAGAGTCCCAGCTTCACACTGTTTGCAGCTATATCCGGGGACCAACGAAACAATACTTGTAGAAGCAAGAAATAAAATTCAAACAAAAACAGGACCATGTCATGTTTTAAATTGTTTGGTAAAAGTGCCTTTTGGCTGAGCTGCTTCCTTGGGTCACAACAATGACTGTTTATGGCAGGGGCGGGGAGCCTGTTGCTACTGGATTTTGGCTCCCACCAGCCCCAGAAGCCAGGATGGTTGAAAATAGGAGCTGCAGGCCTGAAAGGTTTGGAGGGGCACAGATGCCCCACCCCTGGTTGAAGAAAATGAGCTCAGGGGGATATTCCTGGACTTGAGACTCTCCCCTCCCCTCCCCTCCCAAAGACTCAAGTGCAGTTCAGAGAGTGAAAGCCTCCAAGGGAAGTGTGGAGGCAAGGAATCCACACCTTATTACAGGAGTATAACCAAAGCAGGAGATTCAATCTGCAGATAAGTGCGTAGGTGTGGAGATGACCCCTCCATTGTGCAAAGCTGGACCAGCAAAATGGTCTCAAAAACCCAGGTGTTGCTGGGTTACAACTCCCACCCTCCCTGACCATCAGCCACGTTGTCTGGAGCTGGAGGCAAACAATACTTGGGAGGGACAGTCACTCCCTACCACTGTTCTACAATGTTGTACAACACTAACCATTGGGCATTAACTTCTGCCAAGGAAGCAACACAAAAAAGTAAGGGTAGCTGTGATGGCTGTTAAGGGAAAAACAAACCAGCAAGTCCTCCATAGGGCATGACCTTTATTGGGGCAACCAAAATATCACAAAATAGTATGCAAGCTTATGAGTGCTCCAGAACTCATCACCAAGCGAGATGGTAGACGGAGCTCCTCAGGGCTTCTCCCAAGCTGCAAGTTGGCCCACAGGGAGGCACACCAATCAGGACCAACGTGCCACCATGAATTCCTATTAATTACTTCCAGGGCATTTTTTCACTTGCTTATATAACACTAGATGAAGCAATGGAAGAGTGAAAATGATTTGCTAATTGTTAGCCTGGTACAGGACCATAAACACCAACATCTCCACCGTCCAACTCCAGCAGATTGTAATGTTTTGTCAAAACCCCAAAGTCCATACTGTGCAACAAGCTTCTTATTTTCCTATAACAGGGTGTGCTTCCTCTTGGGAGGCAGGATTAATAATTTTTTCAAAGCCAGTGCAACAGAGGAAAAGCAAGCTTGAAAAGCACTCTCAGAAATGCAGGCAGTGATGTCACAAAAGACGAGCAATCAACTCTGAGCAAGAAAATTATAAATCCAAGCTGAATAGGGAGGGGGAGAGGAACACTGCACAATAGACCTTTTCTGGCAATAGTCCTGAACAAGGTAACACAACTTGCATAGAAATTTCACACCAGATCTTCCTGCAAGGGATCTTGTGCACTCCACATCTTATTAAAAGGAGACTCTTAAATGAGGAGGGGCAGGAGGAGAAGCTTTTAAGTTTTCACCTAAACATGCCTGAAAGTCTCATCAGGGGAAGGTTGGGGGTTGAGTAGCACCTAGTTACATTGGGGGCATGAAGATTTGAATGAGGCTAGTATGAACAAAAGTGGGGGGGAAACAGGGCAGTGTGCCCTAGACATCAGTATGTGTGTGCGTGTGCACGTGTGTGTGTGTGTGTGTGTGCGGGTGTGTGTGTCTTAAAATGGAGGAACTGGAAATAGTGTTTAACTGACAAGTGCTGAAGCAAAGTTTTGTGAGGAACCTACTCATAACTACCTGCACAACTACAGAAGGCCCCTGGCTAACTGAACAGAAAGCAAATGAGCCACATTCCTGAATAATCTTAAATTATGGGTGAAGTGGAATTCCATTCCCACAATAGTCTGACATGGTAGCTAAAACCAAGCAAATTAGGCCTACAGATTTTTACTTTCTCGTGCCCTAGATTAGATGATGCAGAGACCATTGCTTAGTTTCAAAAGATGTTTTTGCAGCCAACTGTCTAAATCTCTCCCTGCCGCCCGGGAATTAATCTGAAACACATGTCTTCTTGCGACAGGTGAAGACCATACCTGTAAAGAACTGTTAAAGATGAAGGGAACAAAGAGTGTGTGAGCATACGTACATACCAAAATATTTAGTGGACATCCTACTCCACAGCAGGAAAAATATCTTCCTTTAAACAGCGGGCCCTATCCCAATGATCCCTATAGCTTAGCCCAAGACTAATTATTATTGTATATTATTATGTTTATTTATACCCCACCTTTTCCCCTGACAGGGACTCAAAGTGGCTTACGGATAAAAATAAGAGCACAGTAAAACAACAACAAAAAACTGGAAAACAACTAAACATTGATAGAAATCAAACTATATATACACAAGGTATCACGCCCCCCCCCCCTTGTGTCAACCTGTTCTTAATAGCCACCACTACAGTACGATTTGGTGGAGGAGCAGATACAAGGATGAGAATCATGGAGAGGCAAAAGGAAACACAGCAAAAATGCTTATTATCATTCCTGGGAAGTGGGCTGGGAGGAGAGAAAGAGGTGGAGACCTGGGAGGAGTTCTAGACTTTCGATTGCCATATTTAAATAATGGGCGCATTTTTTCACCACCACCGCAAGGCACCGTGAGGCTGCTGTGCTGGTCTCTCCCAGCCCTTTCCCCCGCCCACCTCCCGAGGTTTGGAGACTTTTAACGCAACCGAGCAGCAGAAAACGACTCCAGGCGAAGTTTCACCCCGTCCTAGAGAAAGCAAAGCAGCCCCCCCCCCCCCAAAGCAACCCACAGAAAAAAAAAACCACAGAGGCAAAACAGATTTCTCCTGCTCCCTATTCTGGAGGGTCGGGGCTCTGGGAGTAAACGCAATCTTCAGACACAGTGGCGTAGCATGGGGGGTGCAGGGGGGGCCGCCGCACCGGGCGCAACATCTGGGGGTTAGGGTTAGGGGACGCAAATCCACGGGTTAGGAGGCGCAAATCCACGGGTTAGGGGGTGCAAATTACTTGCCTTGCCCCGGGTGCTGACAACCCACGCTACGCCACTGTTCAGACACACGATTGGGGAAAGAGAGCAAAAGCCAGGCAAGGAGAGAGACCTCAAGACAAAAGGGGGCCACGGCCGCAAGGAGCTTCAACCGGGGCGGAGAAGCATTTCACTGCGATGCTTACGGCAAACCCCGTCCTTTTATCTGTCCTACAGTTGGAAGGGATCCCAGGGTCATCTAGTCCAACCCCCTACAATGCAGGCGGGACTCGAACCCACGACCCTGATATTAATAGACCCTCCCTGCTCTACCGACTGAGCTGAATTGAAATGCGTGTCTTTTAGGTGATTCCTCCTGAAAACAAACACCAACTGGCAACTCTTTACCTTTACTCCTCCCCGCTCCCCCACAAAAACGACCGCGTCCAGGCAAGGACGCACGTGGTAGAGGGGGGCAACCCGGCTCTAGGCGCCCCACTTCTCCCATTCACTCACCCGCCATCAGCACCGACCTTCGCCTCCGCTCGCTCTTTCCCCTCACACTTTACACACATCCGCGCAACGTGACAGGAGCCCCGCCCCCAAGGCCCGTAGGCGGGCGCGCCATCCGCATGAGCGTTCTGATTAGACCGGGCCGCGGAGGGGCGGGGCCGAAAGGGCGGGGCTTTAAAGAGGTCCGGAGTTGCTATTGGTAGCGAGAGGGAGGAGCCCGCGGGAAGTCGCGCTTCCGTGCCGCGTGCCTGAGGAGGGTGTCACGCCCACCGCCGCCTGCTCTTGGAACGAGGGGAGCCGAAAAGGGAGTTCTACGTGTGGTGTGCACACGCGCACTCACTCCTCTCCCGCGCGCATGCTCGGGAGCGAACGGCGGTTAAGCGGGTGGGAGGGAGGCGGGCGCCCTTTGCTGCGCATGCTCAGCAACTGCCGCTTCGCCGTAAACATGTTTGCGAGGCGCGCCCAGCTGCTTCCCGCAATCTTCCTCGCAAGTGTGTCCTCTCAGGAGGGAAGCGGCTGTTCCTAGCGATCTTCTGCCCAGACGGCTTTGGCTGCCCGTTGCCAATCTCTGTCGGTCTCCAGGGCCGCCTGGTAAACTCATGAGCCTGGAAAGGCGATTAAAAACAAAACAATTTTCCCCCAAAAAAGTTCTGGTCCCAAGTTCAGCATTTCCAAAAAGGGAGCTGGTTCCACTTCGCAGTTTCCTCCTTTTACAAGACAAAACTTTAAAAATAATTTTTAATAGTTTTCAATTACAATCCGACAATAGCCCCATTATAATGTAGCCTTTTTAGGACCTGTCCCCTTCAATAACAATACTAAATTAGAAAACAATTACGAATATGAATCGTTCAAATTCCGAGTTACATATTTTAAATGCCCCCCCCCATGTGGTAAAATTGATGGTTTGGTGATTTTCTTTATTTCTGCATTCCAAAATCTTATTTCAATTACATTCCAGGGAACTATTTTGAGGTTGCGGTTCAGATATTCTTCAACTAATTCAGCGAACTTCACAAAACTAGTTCGCTCCAAGTGCTGAAAGTGTCTTACTGTCCTGGGCTTGCCAATGCCAGGATGTTTACATTATTGACCTATCTGGGCTGGTGTGTTGTGTTTTGCGACAGAATATGCAACGTCTTTTTTCCTGCCTTTTATTTTCATCTGACTTCCCCGTTTCCTGCCGCCCCCCCGCTTCCATTAAACACTGACGCGCACACCTTTGCCAACCCTGTTTGGAGCCCTTCATGCATCTGGTTAAGGAGGCTGCAGCTCACAGAAGCGCTTCTGCCAGCCTTTCCCCCTACATGGATCCCCTTCAGATGTTTTAAGCTCTCAGCTGCCATCTGCATCAGGCCACTGTGCTTGACTTGCATCTAAAACTCCTGGAGGGCCCCATTTTGGGGGATGAAGGGAAGGCAGGCCTAGGCCCCGAATGGAGAAAGTGGCTGTGGCCCCCCCAACTGCTGCCACGCTTCCAACTCCCAGCCTGCCTAATGGTCAGGGGTGGCAGTGGAGGGTGACAGGTGCCACACCGACCCTTCTGGGGTAAGAGGGGACCAGACAGTGCCTCCTATCCATGGGCAGGCTGCTGTGAAGGTGGCGTGGGGGTGCTGCCAAGGAGGCAGAAGATCTGGCCTCCAAGGAGCTCCACACAACTGTTGCCGCCGCCGCAGAGTGAAATGCCTTTCTTGGAGACACGATCTGCTGCTCCTGTGGTCCTTCACCTTGCCTCATGGGTGGGCCAGTCCTGGTAGCAAGACTATTGCTCTCCAGCCTCCGCTTGCAGGCTGCCAGGAGCTGTCTGGTTGGCCAACATCGGAAAGACACCAGGATAGATGGACTTTTAGGTCTGTGGCAGGTGCAGGGCTCATTAGGTGGGTCTACAGCTGTTCTGTGCACATGGCAACCTTACTACAAGAGCATGCGCCAAGCCAGGATTGTCCAACAAAAAGAAGCTGTGGCTTACTGGCACAAAGTTAGCTATTAAAAAAGGGGGAGGGGGACCTTTAAAGGAAAAGAAGTTGCAGAATGTTAGACGAACCTTTTCCTGGACAGTTAGTCTGTCACTATCTGGAGTGACATGGCACTCTTCACTTGAGAACTTCAAGAGCCTTGCAGCTGGACCAGGCTGCTACAATAAAAAAACTGCTCACTTTCCCTTATGGGTTACCCAAGAGCCCATAGAGTCCTTATGTAGGTTCTCTATTGGTAGGAGAAAATAAGAGGCCAACCAGAGAATATTGAGAAGCAAAGAAGCTAGTAAGCCTGATCCTTATTAAACTGTTGCAACAGGGTGCTCACCACCCCCCACGCAGGAGGAAGGAGAGGAACCCTGAACAATGATGTGCCAGCCCTTATATAGACTTTCTGAAATTGCCCACCCTGGAGCCCAAGACCACCCCCCAATACATCATACATACATAACGGAAGGGGTGGTCTACAGCAGATACACATCACAGGAGGCGGTCTACAGCAGAAATCCTGTCTGGCAGGAAACCTGTTGATGGGTTTACCTGGAGAGCCTGGCCAGTCTTATGTGGTGATAAATACTTAATTCCCTCACCCTATTCATATCTTAAATGTGCCCTTAAGACAGGATTTGTGAGCAAAGAGACAATGGGGAGGTTTTTCCCATTTCCTCCATCCTTGCAGACAAACATTTGGTCAATTTGGGACAGTCAAAATCACTTCAGGACTGTCTTCCTGTACTGTTTCAGACATGTGGATTATATATTTATGTAGATGTTTGCCTTGTACATTTATATCTTAGTCCTTATAATTCTCATAACAAGGCCAAAGGGAGTCTACCCAGTTGAGCATCTGGGGCCAACTGGATTATTTTTCTGGGGAGCCTGCAAGAATGACCTGAGTGCAACAACAGCAGAGCTCGCCCAGCTCATGAGTCCCAGCAACTGCCCTCCAAAGCATACTGTGTCCGAAAGTGGAATTGAAACCAACAGCATCATGACCAGCAGAAAGCAGAAGTGAAGGGAGTATAGGAAAATCCTCTGCGGCTTCTCTTCCACTTTTACTTTATTACTTTTACAAAAAAGAATGCACACCAGAAGCGACTTATAATCCACTTTTTATCAAGCAGTTGCAAAGAAGGCTTCTCTTTGCCCTGTTAATAGTGCCAGGAAGTTGTGTGAAGCTTTGTGCCCTGGCCAAGATATACACACATATACACAAAACAAGGCTGGATTTCAGTCAAGGCACTGGCAAGTCTTACAAGGCAAAATTCACATCCAGTGTTTGGTTAAGCTTGAAGTTTAAAGAAATGTTTTAATAACATTTTATACAGTAAGAGGATTGATAACACATGAATAATCAAACATTTTTGAAATCATTACCATAATTCTTACCCTCCCGATGTATATTCCACCTTCACTTAAAACTAGCAGGTTAACAACTATCGCAGGACAAGTTTCAAGAAAAAAACTCCTTATAAAGTGCCTGCCAATTTGGTTTTGCTTAGAGTTCTTTAAGGCAGACCAAGCTATTCTTCATTCATCTTCACCACCTCTTTAAAACTCTAGTTTTCTAGCAATTTGCACAACAAATATGTAAAAAAAAAGGGGGGGGGGAATTGGCAAGGAACTGAGGACTACATGTTTGGCAATGCTGGTAAACAGTACAGACCCGGTCTCATTCATATATGCAGTTTTTGCTCATAAGTAGAGGGCGACAAGGAGAACAGAAGACCCAAAGGGGTGGGGTGTTGTGCGAAGGGTGCAAGGGGGTGAGTGGGAAGCGAAAGTGAGGCACGCAGTCACACACTGCTTGGCTCATGAAGGGCTGTGGCCCACCAGAGTATCTGGCACACTGAAGAGGACAGAAGAACTCTCTGGCAAAATCTCTCAAGGAGGGCAGCCAACATCTGCATGGGCCACCCTAAGCAACATGAGATGCAAGTCAAAAGTACTTTCAAGGTTGCATTTGACCCTCATTTCCCTAACAGATAATATATTCTGCTGGTATGTTGAGGAAGCTTTTCTTGCCGGTTTTAGTTTTGCCAGAACCCCCAATGCCGAAATGTTAGTTAAATTCAACCAGAAATACGTTTTCAAAAATACTTTTATAATATTTGTTCAGGTCCAGGCAAAAGGCAGTGAGGAACGACAGCTTACGACGAGAAGAGCAGAAGGCACAGGGTTTTGTCCCAAATACTGCAAAAGATGTTTTGGCACTTAAGTGCTTGGAGTGTGCAAGTTTCATGGTTGTTCCCCACCCGATCAGGAGATATTATCTAATTAAGGCAACAATGATTCCAAAATGGCACGAGTGGGGGAAAATTTTTTCCAGAAAGCACAAATGAAAGCTAGTTTCCTTCCCTGTCCAGGTATAGCAGGTGAAACAGATAAAAAATACCCACGATCTATGAAACCCCACCCAGAAACTCACAGCTTCAGTATAGATCATGATACCCCCAAGCCTTAAGATGTTTCACCCTCACTCATACAGGTCTTAGCAGTCTCAGCCAACTGCAACAGCATTTACAAGTTGAAGCGCATCATTTGAATAAAGGCACATTTGTCTATAGGCTACAGAGTTAACATTTCTATCCAAAATAAACGTTTGATTTGTGCACCCGTAGGAAAGCTTGATATGGAGGAGACTGATGTTCTTGTTGAAAACTGCTTCAAGTTCCAGGGTTTTCTCAAACGGCTCACGAGGACACGCTCCAAACTATATATATATATATATATATATATATATATATATATATATATAAAAATAATCACAAGGGGTCAGGAGAAGAAACATGATTTTATGCTTCAAATCAAAGCATACCTTAAAAAGTATTTATATTTGAAGAGTGTTCCCTTTATAAAAAGTGTTCATCACCTGACACTGGGCAGCTAGCAAAATTGGCAACCACAGAATGCAAAGCACTTGCCGTTCACTTCCCATTAAGAACAAACTCAACAAAAGGAATTAGGGCGGCAGTTTTACCCTCCCAAACTGTATGTTGTTGGGACTCCAGCTGCATGAAACCAACAGCCATCAAACCAGAAAGTTATCTGCACAGTCTTGAGTCAATTCGTACATGAATCAGGGCACAGAGGCATTTATGGCAGCTATTCCACAGTGCCAGGGAACTCTTTTTCCTGAAAACAGAGGTGGCCCTCTAGAAGCTGCTGAACTGCTGCTTCAATCATCCTTGACCATTGGCCATGCTGGCTGAGGGGGATGAGAGTCCAGCAGCATCTGGAGCCACTCCTTAGCCTAGCGATTGAGAAGAGCTAAAAGATCTTCCTATTTGAGCAGTGTTACTACTAGATCAAACCTATCCATTCTTAAGGAAGTCAGCCCTGCGTGCTCACTGGAAGGACAGATCATGAAGCTGAGGCTCCAATACTTTGGCCACCTCATGAGAAGAGAAGACTCTCTGGAAAGACACTGATGTTGGGAAAGATGGAGGGCACAAGGAGAAGGGGACGACAGAGGACGAGATGGTTGGACAGTGTTCTTGAAGCTACCAGCATGAGTTTGACCAAACTGGGAGGCAGCGGAAGACGGGAGTGCCTGGCGTGCTCTGGTTCATAGGGTCACAAAGAGTCAGACATGACTAAACGACTAAACAACAACAACTACTAGATCAATGTACCTGGGGAAATACTATTTTATAGGGCTTTTACATGTAACCTTTTAGAAGAGATCTCAGTCTGCAGTGGGTCCACTGGGATCGGAACAGAATATATAATACCTGGCTCCTCTTTACTACAAATCCCGAGAGAGACAGACAGAAGAAAGCCATTACCAGTGGCCTTCCAACGGAGAATCACAAGTTCTTTCTTTGAAGACGTTTTTCAGGGGCACAAATGGCAAATAAAGCAGAGAGGTCCAATATATCAGTGAGTCCCAGGCTAAGGAGCAAGGGGTCTCCAATTCCAAGGCCTCTATTTGATTATGGATGCCTTTGCTAACCTCCAGTTGTTTTGGACTACAACTCCCATCAGCCACATCCATATTCGCAAGGTCTGAAGGGAGTTGTAGCTCAAAGAAACTGCAGGGAAACATGTTGGCGAAGGTTGGTCGATGATATTCCATGCCTAACCAGGACTAAAAACACTTACCGATGATGATGATTAAGAGAACGACCACCACTGCAATCAGAATGGCCCACATCTGCCAAGAGAGAGAAACAGAGCAGAACTATTAAATCTGCGAGCCACCACCATAATTTGCAAGTTTAATCTAGTATCCTAGTTTTGTCTAATTGCAATCATTCAACAGATACTGGCATTTAACATCATTTGGGAACTGGGAATTTCTTTGAGAAGTAAAGGTAAAGGTAAAAGGACCCCTGACCATTAGGTCCAGTCGTGACGGACTCTGGGGTTGCGGCACTCATCTCGCTTTATTGGCCGAGGGAGCTGGCGTAGAGCTTCCGGGTCATGTGGCCAGCATGACTAAGCCGCTTCTGGCAAACCAGAGCAGCGCACGGAAAAGCCGTTTAGCTTCCTGCTGGAGCGGTACCTATTTATCTACTTGCACTTCATGCTTTTGAACTGCTAGGTGGGCAGGAACAGGGACCGAGCAATGGGAGCTCACCCCGTTGCGGGGATTCAAACTGCTGACCTTCTGATCAGCAAGTCCTAGGCTCTGTGGTTTAACCCACAGCGCCAAGTAGCAGCCTACTAATACAAGGATTCCTGTTAAATATGATTTAGCAGTATATATTTTCACCATTTTTTTAAAAAAAATCAGGAACTGGGAAATTGTGTGCATTAGTTAACAGGGAGTAAAACACATAATCATAGAATTGTAGAGTTGGAAGGGACCCCAAGGGTAAACCCTGCAATGCAGGAATCTCAACTGAAGACTCCATGACAAGTGGCCATCTGACCTCTACTTAAAGGAGAGTCCACCACATTCCAAGGGTGGACATTCCACTGCGAAACAGCTCTTACTGTCGGAAAGTTCTTCCAGATGTTTAGTTGGAATCCCCTTTCTTTTAACTGAAGCCATCGGGGTGGATCCTAACCTCTGGAACCGGAGAAAATAAACTTCCCACTGGTGTCCCCTTCCTGACCCCCTACAGGTCTTCAGTTTCCAAGAGGCTCCCTCAATCATCCTTTGCAGCTGTCCAGGGACCCAGGGGGAACCCCGTATCTTCTGCCAACCTGGTTCCCTCCAGATGTTCTGGACCTCAGCTGTATTCCAAAACACCTGGAGGGCCCCAGGCTGGCAAAGGCTGCTGCAGCCCAGTCAGTTACCTTGCAATTCTTCCACCAGTACTTCCTCTTCAGCTTGGCTGCATTTGTCTCAAACTGGGCAGCTCCGGCTTGCAGGGCATCCACGCGGTCATCCAGCACAGACAGCTTCTCATCCCTTTCCAAAACCTTGTCCACGTTGACTCTCATGATATCCACCACCTGAGAAGTCAGAACGGTGCTTAGCATGCATGTGTATGCCTCTATCATTTCTTTACATATACAGTCATACCTCGGGTTAAGAGAGACTTCAGGTTGCGTTTTTTCGGGTTACGGACCTGCCGAAACCCGGAAGTACCGGAACAGGTTACTTCCAGGTTTCGGTGGTCACGCATGCACATAAGCGCTAAATCGTGCTTTGTACATGCGCAGAAGCGCCGAATCGCAACCTGCGCGTGTGCAGACGCGCCGCTGCGGGTTGTGAACGTGCATCCCGCAGAGATCACTTTCGCAACCCGAGCGTCCACTGTATATACAGTTGTACCTTGGAAGTCGAACGGGCCCCCTTTAGCCAGATTCAGCAGCTGGGGTCTCTGTGTAGGGCATATACAGTGGTACCTCTCGTTACGTACTTAATTCGTTCCGGAGGTCTGTTCTTAACCTGAAACCTGAAGCTAATGGGGCTTCCACCGCACTGCCGCTGCACAATTTCTGTTCTTATCCTGAAGCAAAATTCTTAACCCGAGGTACTATTTCTGGGTTAGCGGAGTCTGTAACCTGAAACGTATGTAACCTGAGGTACCACTGTACTTCCATGGACTAAGTCCACTGGCAGAGGAAAGCTGGTATTGGACCCCCAAACCCAGCAGCCCGCGATGAGTTGGGAGGTGACGAACATCTGGAAGGCTGGTTTGCGTCGTAATAAATTGTAGTTGGCCACACAAGACCCTTTGTTGATTTCACGGCAGCAGACGGCCAAACTGAACCCCTCTGGAAACAGGAAAACCACGACAGGGTGCCAATTTCCGCAGCACTTAGAAGCCACAGTAAGTTTACACCCCCCACTTGAAGGTCACCCCCACCACTACAGAGTAGGTAGTCTACAGTATGCATCTTGCTGCAGTTTCACGCAGTGCAGCCACAGAGAAGAGGAAGGAAGAGGGCAGATGATGGCCAGCTTTGCTCATGTCTTGTAAGAGACAGACAGACCTCACCACACGGGGATGCTCAGGGGAGCCACAATGGTGCCACACCTACCTCATCCACCTGGTTCTGGGTTTTCTGAAGCCGGTTGCTGCCTGGGGCAGAGGCAGCCCCTGAGGGGCCACTGGTTGACCTGCAAGTCAGAGGCAACAGTCAGGTTATCACACCCTACTGGGTGCTTGGCCAGGACAAAATTCCAGTGGTAAAGAATTCCCCCCGCATGTGTTGCTTCTTAGAATCGTGTCCATTGTACCAAATGGTGTCTTGAAAGCAGCTCATAATTAGCATTTAGAGTTAAAAACACCAGTTTTCAATTTTATTTTATTTTTTTTAAAAACCAAATCTTTACACCTTTAAAAATTAAAACCACGAAAGAAGCAGCTTCCAAAAGACAGACCCTGGGGGAAGGAGAAATGAAAACAAGTGTCAGCGGCATTTGAGAGTGCAAAGTTTCAAACTGGAGGATTAGCTGTTAAAAAAACAGTGATTTAAAGTTTCAGGAAGTGACCGCTAGCTCTCTTAGACCTCACTGTCTTTAGGATTTCAGCTCATGGCTGAATCATGTCTTCTTGCCAATTAAGTGTCAAGACACTTGCATGTTATTAAAATCTCAGCCTAGGTGCCATTTGTGATACTGAAGTGGAAGGCAAAGTCACAAGAGGGGGGCACCAGCTGAAGCTCCCATCATGCTGGGTGTGGTTGATGGGTCTTGGGAGTCCAACAGGGTTCACCCCTGTAATAAGGGAAAGCCACAAGTTGCCAGGAGGCTGTCAACACAGTGACACCGCCGGACCCGTAACAGGTTCAAAGACAGGATGTGATGATTTGCCCATAACAGTTAAGTCCTTTAAAGTCTGCAGGGTTGTTTCTCTTGCATCAAATCCCCATCCGGAATCTAAATTATCAGGGCAACACCCCCCACAAAAAAACATCTGGAAGAAGAGCTGTCTTTCCCATAGGGCTTAGTGGTGCATCGCTCCAGGGCACAGGCCTCTCAGGGGTGCCCCAGTGAGTGGGGGAGCTGCGTGGCTTTGCCAGCGGCCTCCCCTTTCCCTGCATGCCCAACTGCGCCCCACCAACCATATGGCTTGCGGGCATGCAACTTCCCTCCCAATCCTCTGCAGGGATCGTTCTCCCGCAGCGGCATGGGGGAGAGTTGCCCCCCCAATGGCTGGTAGTGCACAGCTTCGCCCCCCACCCATCTGTAGTAATTTGGGGGCGTTGAGCGGATATTTGCACCACGGCGCCGCATCTGCTGTAGACAGCCCTGTCTGGAAGCAACCAGTTTTGAAAGGGCACGATCCATCACACTGATCACTCTCTTGTTAACAGAAGGGCATGCATTGCGGTTGACCAAGGGGGCTGCCAAGTGTTACGTACATATGCAAGAAAACCCTATTTTAAGTTTGATGTAGGTTTTACATTAAACTGCTAATATGAAAGTGTGGATCTTCCAGTGTTGTGTGCAGGTCTCTCTATGCCAAAACAGAATGGTGTAAAAGCCTATGCATGTCGACTGATAAACAACCTCCAAAAGTGTCCAATATGGCTGACCCTTCCTTTGTAACCACTTTTAACTGCAATGCTGGGACACAGTTATTAGGGAGGAAAGCCCCATTAGTCAGACTGTGGCTTGCTTAGGAGTAGCATTTATGCAAGTTTTATATTGCTTTTTCCACCCAGTTAGGAGCAAAATGTAATTAAAGCCATCAACACAAACTACCGTATTTTTTGCTCTATAAGACGCACCAGACCACAAGACACACCTAGTTTTTGGAGGAGGAAAACAAGAAAAAAATATTCTGAATCTCAGAAGCCAGAACATTAAGGGGGATCGCTGTGCAGTGAAAGCAGCAATCCCTCTTGCTGTTCTGGCTTCTGGGATAGCTGCGCAGCCGGCATTCGCTCCATAAGACTCCATTCGCTCCATACATTTCCCCTTACTTTTTAGGAGGGAAAAAGTGAGTCTTATAGAGCAAAAAATACGGTAATTCACACTGCCATTAAAATACCTAAGGGCACAAGCTTCTAAAAAAGCAGTCTAATGGTTGTACAATGGTTGGGTCCCTGGGGATTTAACTCCTAAAGGTGAATAAATAAAGACTTTGCAAGCATCTGAAGACCATCAGTGAGGGGAAACAATCCCATTTCCCAAGGGAGGGCCAAAGTCAGGTGATGGGGCCACGCCACTGAGAACCCTGGTTAAACATACATGGGATAGCACTGAAAGCCTCTTTCACTTTCACAGATGAACAACCATCTCCTTCCGAAAGTGAGTTTTGGAAATTCACTGGGGTGTTTCTGCCCAGCAGTACTGGTAAGAGAAAAGGCTTGCCAGGTTGGCGAGTCTAGCTGACTCTTCCTGGTGCCCCGCTGGTTGGTTGGTTTTCAATGGCACAGAGCCATCGTGCCAAGTTGAGCCCCATCAGCCCAAATGTGTGATTTATACTAATCTCCTCCCAGCTGAATTCTGGTCCAGGTGGGCAAGAGAAACAGCTGTTTAACAGCTGGCACCAGAAGAAAAGGGAGAGCCTCATTTCCTAGGGTGACCTGTATCCCACATGCTCACCCCGAACCACTTGAAATTCAACAGGGAACACTTTGTTTTTAAAAGAAAATTAGAATATACAACACCCATTGGAAAGTGGTGACATTGCTCAAGTTCAGCCTGTGGTTAATTCTTCGAGAGCGTCAGGGCTCCTGAGCGCTGGCACCGTGATTCATAGGGGCTGAGCCCCCAAACAAATTAAGCTCCAATTTCCCCCTCCATACTGAAAGCCTGAAAGATTACTCTTCGTTTGCCTTACAAGGGAACAGGCACGGTACAACATCCCTTTTCCTTTAAGGCTTCCGCCCTAACCCAGCATGGAATTCAAGGGGATTTACTGCCAAGTAGACATGGAGCTGCTTCCCAAAAAGTTTTACTTGGAGCAGGCGCAGTGAAATTAATGCACTTAAGCCAGTAGCGTCTACTCCGAGGAGGACTAGCCTTGGAGAGGCGTGAGAACCCAACTTCGGCAGCGGGCCACTTTAGGGCTGCAGCTGTTGTGTGCGTCGGTGGAGACGCGTCCCCGAAGGCACTCTGCCTATGCCTAGAGGCCGCGCCTCTGCCCACGCCACGCAAGCCCGGGAAAAGAAACGAGAGAGTGTCCGGCCGACTTTCACTACCCCCCGTGGCGGCCAGGAGCAACGGGACGGGCCAGCGCGCCGGGGTGCAAAAGCGAAAGGGAGGGAGAGCAACCAGGCTGCGGGCCGGGGCCTAAGGCCGGGGAGGCGCCGCCCCAAGCAGGGCAGCTAGCGGTGAGCCCCGACGCCCGCCCACCGCCCCCAGATCAGGACCGGTCCCCCTCCGCCTGCCGACAGGGCTCACATGGTGACGTTGGGGCTGGTGGTGGCGCAGCAGCGGCTCTCTCCGAAAAACTTCTGCTGCTCTCCGGGCTGTTGCTGGTGCCGCTTCGGGCTGCAACTTTTGCAGGCGCGGCCGCTGGGTGGGGCCTTGGGAAGCTCCGCCCCGCAGGCCGGGGAAAGCCCCCAGCCCCAGGAGCAGGAGGCGGAGGAAGGGGAAGCGGCTAGGCGTCTCCGAGAGCGCAACCCGCGGAGCTGGAAACCCGCCCGACGGCAAGGAGCAGCAGAGAAGCCTTGCAAGCACTTGGGCGCGCTCAGCCGACGGCTTCTGGGCTTCTGAACCCGCTGGCCGCGGCGCCCCGTCCGTCCCGGGTCTCTTCTTAGGGCTTCTTCGAAAACTCTTGATTTGTGGCGTCTTCTTTTCCTGGACGGCCGTGGCTGGAAGGCTACTAGGCACGATGGCTCTTCCCCGCTCCAAGGCGCGGCAATGCATCTAAACGGCAGTTGTTGAAAGTTACAAGAGCTCTTGCGCTCGGGTCCTACTTGCGCGTTTCCCACTCGATAGGCCACTGGCTTGATCCACCAGGGCTCTCCTTACTGTATGTTCTGAAGTGCATTGCGCTGGAGGGAGGCTGGTGAGCCTCCGGTGCTCGTCCTACTCAGAGGAGATCCGCTCAAGTTAAGAACGGAGCAGCCGATCACCAGCTGCATTTGGGAGTACCTGATGGGGGGGGGCACGTCTTTACCTGCACCACGCTTGATGTCAAATATGTTGCCTGGTGCTGGGCAGGTCGGCATGTTTGGCGGGACCGGACCCTGCCTGTGCCTGCTTTTGATTTAGAGAAAGGTTGTGGCCGCAAACAGGCTAACAAGGAATTCTCGGGAAGTAGTGATGGTCACCAACCTGGATGGCTTTATAAAAGGATTAGGCGCACTCATAATTCTTCTAAATGCTGGTTGCTGGAAGCCACAGGCAGGGAGAGTGCCCTTGTGCTTGTGTCCTGCTTGCGGGCTTCCCACAGGCATCTGGTCAGTCCTGTGAGAACAGGATGCTAGATCAGATGGTCCCCTTTTAGCCTAATCTGGCAGGACTTGCCTTATGTTCTTAGAACAAGGCATGACAGACTATGCTTATCTCCTTTTGTTGATGAGTCCCTAGTCTGGTAGATTAGCAGGATGCTGTGGACATTGGAGTACTGCATATTGACTTCAGCAATGCTTTTTGACAATTTTCCCCCATGACACACTTGTTATCTACTGGTATCTAAGGAATTGTATTTAAAGAGCATTCACAAATGCCTCTTGTTTACCTGGGGAAGAGTGTCGGGCAGGGTTTGGACTTGGGTCTGCTGTTGCTTAACATCTTTATAAATGACTGAACAAAGAAATAGAAATCTGCAGATGACACCGAACTGGGTGGTGTAGCTAAAACACTGGAAGACGGAAACAAGAAGACAGAGAAGTGGCCAAAACAAATTCCAACAGAGATAAATGTAGACTTCAGTATGGAAGGTAGGCAAAACCTGGGCACATATGCAAGATGGCTGACTCACGGCACAACCTGTCACTCAGCCAGTCTTCCAAAGCCCAGAGAGTATTTCCACACAGAAGCAGCTCTGACGTGGCCTTTGCAGTGCTAATGGAAAGCTAGCCTAGGCTGGGCAGAAAGTGCATTTGCATTGCAAAAGCCTTTCCTGTGATTCAGCATGGAAAAGAGCACTGAGGGCAATTCAAGCCTGGCATCTACAAAATACTACTGAGAATCTTCATTGCTGGAGCCCTCTGCGATGCCAGAAGAACAGCACTGATTATTTTGAGAGGTATGGCCTGGAGAACAGGTCCAATGAGGAAAGGTGTTGGGTATGTCTAGCCTGGAAATGATATTAAAATGTTAGAGGACAGAGTCAATTTGTTTTCTGTTGCTTAAGAGCTGGAGGATGGGGGGTGGGGGTCCTGCAGACCTCCAGATATTGTTGAACCACCACCACCAACATGCCCAGAAATGATGGGAACCACATCATAGATTCTCCACCTGCTACTCTAGAGGGAAGGCCATGAACCACAGGGCTTGAAACATTTTAAATGAAACATTAAGAAATTTCCTGATGGTATGAGGACTTTGACAGGCCAACAGACTGCTGTCTTGCAGGGCCGGCCCACCGACAGTTGCCTCAAGCGGCAGGGTGGGGAGGGTCAGCAGTCAGTTGATCACCTGCACTTGTTGCCTGTATCTGCTGCCTAGAAAGAGCAGGGCTGCTGGCTTCTAGTTTCCTGTGTGCCAGGAGATGGACGCTTCTCTCGACACCATGAAGAGAGACAGATAATCTGCATTTTCTGCATTCCTCTTCGGTTGGAAGAGGAACCTGGCTCTCATCCACAGTTTGCCTGGCACTCGCTTCCCCATGGAATGTGAGGGCAGACAAAGGCACTGGGTGCATGGAGCAATCTGGTTGCCACGAATCCCCAATCGTGTTCCTGGAAGAACAGGTTATCCTGCTAATTGGGGTTTTTTTTTAACTACAGGTGGGTGCTAGAGATGATAAACTGCAAAAACGAACCCAGCTACAAGGATTTAAAAGGTTTGGATTGAGAGCGGATTTCATTCGGATGATGGGGGGGCGGGGAGATGGGAGCCCACAGTTTGCTTATATCAAAGTTTTTCTCTACGTTTATGATACAGTAACCTTTCCCGGAATGCAAGTTTTTTTTAAAAAAAAGTGAGGAAGAAATTGGAATATAAATATGGAATTTAACAAAACTGGAACTGCATGTGTGAGAGAAAGGAACTGAGAGGGAAGAGGGCGGAACGCTACACTTTGAAAATATGGAGCAAAGCCTCCTTTAGCCACAGAAGAGTGTGTTTGACTCTTGACCATAAATCAGCGGCAGGGAAGAAAGGAGTCTACCAGCTGCGGGAATAGAAGCTTTTGGACTACCTATTTGCAGTCTGGATTCAGACCGTTCTTCCTAGGCTGGAAAAATTGTGAAGGCGGCTTCGCGACTGGAAGCCAAATCATGGCCTGTAAGAATAGCCAGTGGCTGGAGGCATGTCCTGTGTTGTCACAGGGGCTCATGAGAAGCAAAAATGTCCCCCTCAATCATGGAAATGGGTATAGTTTTAATAACAACCCATCTCACTTATGCCCATTTTGCACTTCTGAACAGGTGCCCAAACCTGACAGTGAGTTTTATCCAAGGCTAGCCTGACTCGAGTAAACCCACTGAAGTTAATGAACATGACTAACTTAGGTCCATTGATTTCAGTGGGTCTACTCTGAGCAGGATCTAGTCTGTGGCAACCCTGTGTGTTGAAATAGGAGTAGCTATATTAATACATGCATATCTTAAAAAAGAACAGACTTCAAGTGGGGAAATTTTCTTCATTTTTAATTTACAGCAGAAAGAATATAAAGCATTCAGAAAACATTTTCCATATTTTAAGGGCAATTCAAAACATTTTGCATGGTTCCAGCAGCTGAGTTCTTCAACAGATCCATTGATTCAGTGATGCTTTTAACATGCACAGTTACAAAAATAAAACTTACAAAAAGAGACATCTATACTAGGTTTACATGCAAGTCTCGGGGACCCCCCCTCCCCTCTGTTTGGGCGCCAACTGCTGTGTGGAACTGCCATTAAGCGTGCAACCATAGAGGGGGTTCATGTTATATTCTTTATTTCGTTCACACAGGATCGTTCGTTTCACACGTGATGTCACACAAAGGAGCAATTCTGGGTTTTGGGGAGACATACAAGAGGGTTCTGGACTCAGGCGCTCAGGCACCTCGATGATTCAGGAAGGTGGCCCTGAGAGGGGTCTTCCTGTTTCTAACTGAGTCCCGCAACCCAGGAAAGGGCAAGCAAAATATTTTTTATTTATTTTTAAAAAACCGATATACTGTCTTGGGAGCGTTCCCAAACCAAACATGCCCGAGGTCATTGATATGCCCAAAGGTGATGGCCCTGATTCAGCAAGGCCTTTTGGCACGTGTCAAACTGGAATAAACACACAGGTTGTTCCAACAAGGACCCCACCTGGAGCTCTCTGAGGAACAAGGGGAGGGGGGAAATGACAGCCGTGACCCTCAGCCTGCCTTGTAGGTCCCAAGCAAGGGCTTCTCGCTCCAGCCTTGGCAGTACCCCGAGAGCGAGGCTGACACTCCGTCAACGCAACACCAAGCCTGCGGATCTGGAAGGGTTGAAGCGGAAACACCTCAAGGTAGCCCTGACTCTGAAGAACCCCCTTTTAGGACAAACGGAGGGGCAGGCTCCCAAAATCGCCACTCGGGTCATGACTGGTGAGGACGGAAAGCAACAAGGGTCAGCCCAAAATGAGACAACAAGCGCACCGTTTGAAAATGGCAAGCAGAGGGTGCTGCCAAAAGTTGGCGCCTGCTTCTGGCTCCTTGCTCCTCTTTGCCCCCCTGTGCAAAGGGCCCAGGAAGCCCAGGGCTGGCCTGAGAGGGCAGCAGCAGGAGCTGAGGTCTCCTCTGCCCGCCTGCCCAGCTTTGGGGTTTCTGTGTTTCCCCCCCTTTACTGAACTGGGCCACAAAACAGCACTTAACAAATGTACAGAGGGGTCTAAGCAGGAGCTTCAGCACACACACCGCAGTTATTTTTCAGTCTTGGCAGTGAAATAAAGGAATTTAAAAAAAGAGAAAGAGAGAGATATACAATTTCAATGAGAGAAAAGGCACGGAGAGCTCTGACCCCAGGTTGGCTTTTGTCTTTCTTTTCGCTTTTGTTGCCACAATCTTTGTGTGTTTGAACTCTTCTTTTATAAAGACACCAGTTTAAAAGCTTCACAGAATTGTGAGTATTTTTAGGCTTCACAACAAGCCTCTGAGCAAAGACTACACATTGCATCTGGTGGCTGGGATCAAGCAAGAACAATTACTCTTCCATAAAGCAAAATGCCTAGAGAGGCCAGGCCAAGCGACCAACCCACTGGCAACGTTTCAACTGGCACTAGCAGGATACAGGGCATGGGGGGGGGGGGAGGCGTGCGGGATGGGCGGAGGTAGCCAGGCAGAGCTGGACGGGCAGGCTGGCGGCCCCCCGCCGCCACCTCTGACCTGAGCTACACCCAGTCAAAAGCCAAAATAATCCATCTGACTTCAGGCGCAGCGGAGTGTAGTTCAAAAATCAAGATTTGCCCACCCCCTCACCCCTCACCCCCACTTCCCAGCGTTTACATTTCACATCAGCTTCCATATCGAAATGACTCTTCTAAAACAGATTTCTTTGGCTCCTGTCTATGTGGAAATAGCAATATACCATGACACCCCTACAAAACCTGCTTGCATCTTTTAAACTTTTACTCTTTTTTTAAAATTTTGTGCAATTTTTAGTACATTGTCTGACTTCCAGCAGGAAATATGGATATGTGAAACATATTTTTTTCTACTTTCATACTATTTCTTTTTCTTTTATTTTTTCTTTTTTATTTTATGTTCATTCTAAGTGTTCTTTATTGGAGTGAGAGTGTATGGTGTTAAGCTAGATACAATTTTGTATTCTTATGATTATCTGCTTTGCAAAATAACTTAATTTTTCTTAAGCAATATTAGCATTCACTTTACTTGGCACCATTGGCAAAAAAAGGAGAAATTAAATAAAATATTAAAAAGGTAACCAAGAAGGTTAAAAGAAATTTAAATAAACTCCTGGTAGCCAAAATCAAATGTAAACATAACTCTTTTTTTTAAAAGTAATGTTACTTTGCCGTTTTTTTCCTAAGTCTAAATACATTTTAGCTCTTCTGCTTCTGCAGTTTAGTCATGCGTTAGCAAAATGTTCTTCTAAAGAACATTTAAAATAAAGTTTCTTATAGTGAAATAAAGTTTTTTTTGTTTCATTTTACAGACCATAAGCCACTAATGCTTTGCTTTTTCATGTCTTCTTTTTGTCCTTGAATTCATGCACATCTGTTTTAGTATATACAATATGTACAAACATCCACACTCTTCTCGCTCATTCAGACAAAACTATACAAATACGCAAATTTCTCTTGCCAAGTTATTGACCCTTTGTGAATAAAATAGTTAGCAATTAATCAATATATTCCCTTTCAAATATTTATTTCTCATTTCCATTTCTACCTTCTCTCTATGTACAGAAACTGCCTAGGTTTTCTTTTTTTCTTTTTTTCTTTTTTGAGATGAAATAGCCAAAACAAGAGATTTACTGGCCGGAATGCAGCACCCGACTGCTCGCTCCCTTCGGTGGTAGAAATGTCCAGTCAGCTTATTTGCATGTGACTCTTCGGTCGAACAAGAGGTCTGCAGGTTACCAAAATGCTTTACAAATCATCATTGTTATTAAAGAAGTAAAAATCTTGCGTGAAGTAAGGCCAGAAAATAAAGTGCCAAATATGAGAAGTGCATATGGCAGCTGAGATACTTGAAGGCTCAAGAAAGAGAGAGAGAGAGAGAGAGAAAGAGAGAGAGAGCACAAGAGAGAGACAGAGAGACAGAGAGAAAGAAAAAGGAAAACCACCGAACCAAAAGGATCTTTTTGCTTGAGCTGCTCACCCATTCTCTCTCCCCCGCCCCGCACCCCACCCTCTTGCAAAATACCCGTTTGCCTTAAAAACACTGACAGCTTTCTGGGAAAAGTCCCACGGGATACATTTAAAACCAGCAGATCTAAAAAGTTGCAGAGAGAGATTCGATGAAGAACAAAAAGACACAGGTGTGCAAAGGAGGTGATGGAGGAGGGAAGATGGAGGCCCCGCGCAAGACGGAAGGAAGGTGAGCAGCGCCTTTCCACAGGGAATCCCAACGGTTCCGGGTCTTGGAGATGATTGACAGGTGCAGGAATAGCATTCTTGGGTTGTGGGGTTTTTGCTTTTTTTGGTATTATTATTTGTACAGTTCCACACATTGTTTGTTTTGTTTTAATACAGCCCTATATGAAAAGGATAATTAATTGCTTCTCTTTTTTTCATATTTGAGAGGAACGAAGCAACTCATGAAAACGCCTTCCGGGTGTCACTTTCCCCCCCATGATCCAACCAAAGATTTGAGTTCCAAGATGTCTTGCTGAACAAATTAAAAGTTGTCCATGAAAGTGCAAATGTAATGACTAAACATTACCATTAAAATCCTGCAGCCGAAATTCTCGGCACTGCAGTCAGTTTCTTTTTTTTTTTTTAATAATTTTTTTTGTAGTTGTTGCATGTTTCTGCTAAAAACAGAAAATGAAAACAGTCTGAAAAGCAATGTCACATTGCTACGGGATGCTGCCGCCGCCGCCTCTTTCTTCAAGTTCCTTGGCCTTTTTCAATTCTTTCGCTCTGAAATGAAAGAAAAGGGAAAATGGGGGAAAGGTATGACGTTTCTGTTTCCAAAACCCTTGGTGTGAAAAATGAAAAGGCATTATGCATTTCTTTATTGTTATTTTTTGGCAGAGGAAGTAACCACCTCATTTTTCTCCCATATTTCACTAATAGTTTAAGAAAAGAAATAAATTAACTGTATCCAGTTGTCACAAAAGGCAAGTGTCATTTGAAGCAGCATCTAGGAAAAAGCTGGTGGGGGGGGAAAGAATAGCTTGAGCTCTGAAAAGACAGAAGATCTATCTGTAGACTGGTAGTTCCCATGTCTAGAATATATGCCAGTCACCTGTTCTGGATGCTGCTATGCTTCTTCTGAAATAACAGGTTTGCAGTTTGGGAGTGCTTATGGATCCACCTTTGTCCCTAGAAGCTCAGGAGGCCTCAGGAGCTAGGAATGTCTTTTACCAGCCTTGTTGGTGTGTCAAGTACAGACGTTCTTGGACAGGGACAGTCTGGCCATGGTGATTTATGCATTGGAAGCCTCAATACTTGATTACTGCAATGCATCTACGTGGAGCTACCCTCAGGCCTTGTCCAGAGGCTTCAGCTGGTTCCAAACACTGTGGCTAGACTTGTTGGGGGTCTGACTGTCGCCAGCACAAACCTCTGGTGCTCAAGTTTGTACTGGCTGCCCATTCGCAACCAGGCCAGTTTCAAGATTCTTGTATTAATTTTCAATGTGTTTTAAGAATTTGGCTGCAAGACACCTGAAGGATGGCCTAATCCCTTATATCCCTGTTCAATCACTGAGGTCTTCGGGGGGCATCACTGTTAGCAGTCCCATGTGGCTCAGATGCATGTAGCCGCACATTTAGCGTGGGCCCAATTTTATGAAACTCCTAATTGCAGTCAGACAGGTCCCCTGCCTACTGAACTTCTGGCATCTACTAAAAATATTTTTTTAATCCCAGCTGGTCTTTTAATTGAAGTTTGATTTTATAGTTTTAACTGGTTTATACTTTTTGTATTGCTTATTTGTAAATTGCTTAGACTATTGTAGTTAAGTAGTATATAAATGAATTATTTAAATAAAAAACATTTAAATGTACATTAAAAAAAAATCCAGAGAGGTGGTGGTGCTTGATCCATATTGGAATCCCAGTAGGTAGCACGTAATGGTCTGTGTGCTTTTAACCCTTTGCCTTCTGCTGTGATCCTAATCAGGACCCTATACCTGCAGTTTGCATGGAGGAATAAAGCTCTCATCTAAACAAACAGGTGTTTTCACCCAAATTCCCTGCTGCTCACCAAGCAAGGTTCCTGATCTGGATTGCCCCTTCAGACACATGGCATTTTGTGTAAAAAAGACCAGCTACACGTAAAAGGTACAGATACGTAGTGGTAGAAACATGGCAAGGGCTTCTTGTCTCTTCCTCAGCCCCACCTCTGGTCAAAAGCTGGCCAAGATAAGTTCAACATAAAGACCAGCCTTTCTCCTGAACCTTCTGTTGCAGTCAGCTGCATATGTAGGATCTCAAGGTATGCACAGGAACTCTCCATGAGACCAAGAATGATGCTCATTTCAAGGTGGGTTCAGACAACCTGCTCACAACCAGCTTGGTCATCTTTGCTGGACAGCGAGCATGCTGAAGGGATGAAAATATCATCTAGCAATGCACCTCCACTGGCTGAAGCCATGGGCAAGTTGTCTAGCGCCAACTGAAATTGTCAGACGAGTAACTCTTCCTGGTGATGGACTTATCCTGTCTTTTCTCTCTTTATGTGCCTCTGTTGGAGATAACACTGGTCTGCCAGGCTTCCCAACTGGCTCCTTGGCCAAGACAGAGGTTGGAATGACCTTTCCTTTTTTGCCCCATGAAGCTAGAAACCTTTCCCTCTCTTTTATAACTGTCCACAAAGCCCTTTTGTCAAGCGTCTTCCCACCTCTCTCTTGACTTGCAACCTGGCCGGGTAGGCACACCATGTTCACAGTGAGTTGAGGTAATAGACATGTTAAATTCAGAAAGAGGAGATAAATGTGTCAGGCCAGGCGTGCTTTTCCCATGCAAAGCCCACATTTTCCCATTGTGGACCCATTCACTGAGGTAGAAGACCCACCTGCTATGGGGTCTCATTGAGGACATGCATGATCAATCGAAGCTGGTGGCTCCTTTGCAGACATGCTGAGTCATGCAAAGTCTAGGCTAACAGAGCACTTCTGCTGGAGTGGAGGGGATGCAAGTCATGCTTTGTTGGCACCATCTGTCATCATCAGCATGCAGTGTCTGGACTGGTGGAGACCAGTTGCCATTGTCTGGAAAATGCATGCGGATTCTCGCCACATTCCACATTTGCGCGAGTACAGATGTCGTCTAGAAATTTACACAAAGCCTTACTTGGGACCAAATCAGGTGGCTGACTTGCTTGAATGCTGAGGTTTAAACACCAGACCAACTACTTAATGGATAGACAATTGTTGACTCTTGAGGTACAGTATTAAGAGCTTTGTGATGCTCCTTAGCTGAAATGGATGTAGACTCTAGAGCTGCAGTTTCTGATGTGACCACAAGATGTAACAATGGCCTTTAACGTGAGCCTCACCTCTATATACCTGTGCCTTGGGCCAGGCCAGGCAGATCTATACAGAATGCTGATGCAGACTCAACTTGATGTAATGGATGTGTTGGCGATAGATGGGTGGCTCCTTGCTGTCTAGGCTTGCTGGCTGCATGCAACCAGGTTGGGCTAGAGATGGATCAGGCCCCTTTTTCAGTGTGGGTGCTGGGGCAGGGGAGTGATACTAACTTGCTTTGAGCAACTGTTTCAAACACAGGTAGGTTTAAAATAATTTTATGCTTTGTTGGAAACACTATATCCAGTTTTATAACTATGTGCAGAGTACTAAATCGATAATATATAGTGCTAATGAAATTGCAGGTTCAATACAACCATGACGCCACCAGCCAAAATCACATCCTTACTCTCCTTCCTCCTCGATGCAAAGACACTTCTCCCCGTTTTGCAAAAGACTAAATATTCCAATTTATCTTATTCAGCAAAATTTATATACCATTAGTCAAATCTCCTAACATTGCTCTCACTTTCTTTTGGTTTTGTTGCTATTTTCTCTTATTTTGCAAAAACATTAAGCTGCAAACATCTGAAGAGCACTTTGACTTTTCTGGGATATTTTCAGAAAAAGGCCTCCCTTCCCAGCAGACCTTGGCTATGTTCTCGAGCTATCCTACCAGTTCAGTGGAGATGGTGGTGAGGCTAAATAGGCCTAGCCAGCACTCCATGGAAGGGGAATGCACACCCTCAAACCTATCCCCCAATCTTCTGCAGCAGTAGGAAGTTTGGAGAACACTTAGGCCATTCTGAATAGGGGACACTGGCATGTTTCTCCTCCCAAATGGATAGGCATAAAAATATCCCTTCCACCCATTCTCTCCAACATTTTATTGTGCAATCCTTTTCACACTTACATCCGTGTAAGCACCATGGAGAACACTGTGATTTACTGATGAAGAAGCACAGGAATCAACTACAAGATATGGTAGTAAGAGAAATCTGGTTCAAATATAGTTGAAAACACCCTGATTAGTTGAAAAGTCTAAAAAGTGGAGTGGGTATTTGTACACTTAGTGGTCAAACCCCGAGGCATGAAGATTACACTACAACAGAGGCAGACATCCAGACACCATAGAGTTAAACAAGCCCCAGACAGAGCAGAATACTGGGAGTGGGATCTTCCATCTCCTTTCCCCATTCTAATCTGATGAGGGTTGGGTGGTTGCTTCCAGTAACAGCCAGAGCATCTTACTTGTGGGATAGAAGCTTCATTTACAATTTAGATGATATGGATGCAGCTGAGAACTTTAAACTAGAAACACTTTCACTGTGCATCCTTTCAATAAAGGATGTGGTCACACTGCCGCACCCCGCTGCCAAGTAGATGCCTCACTCCCCCTCCAAGCAGAGAATTTCCTTTGCTGCTTTCTTTGATGAATCACAACAAGGGGGTTGCATAACATATTGAAGAAGCAATGGCAGAAGCAGAAGCCCTGAAAAGCCACCTGCGGACAAAGCCCTCTGCCCAATTATCCACCTCCCCACCCCAACTTCAGATGACGATATTGTGAGCAAAATGAGTTAGGTCTAGCTAGGCGGGGAAAATAACTTTGTAAGAGCAGAGAAATGGCTGAGTGAGTAAAAAGCACATTGCAAAGCTGTCTTGCATCACAGCGGACTCCAAAATGCCCAGCCAAAGAAATGCTGGATGAAGTGGACAGCAGAACTGGTTGGGGCAATGCGGAAGGTCAGAAACTGACCGGTGAAGGAAAAGGAGCAGAGGGTGGCAGTGGAGTGGGTGGAGCCCCAGGGTGGGACTTTAGAATCAGTTACCTGTTTCTCTTAGAGCAGTAATGGCTTGTGGGAAATTTGGGAAATGGGGGCTCCTCCCTTTTTCCAGATCTCTCATTTGGGTTGCAAAGCAAAAAGAGAGAGAAGGCCCAATAAGAGAGACACCCCAGAGCATGTGGCCTGCAACTTAACACACTGATTTGTACTTCGAAAGAATTCAGCTCCTGAAAGAGGCAAACGGAACAAGATTACTTTGGAAATGGTGGCTGTGGCTGCCTTGACGCAGACCACATGTGATGCGTTATTTTCTCATCCCTGCTCTCTTGGACAAGTTTAGACAAGTGGTGACGGGTGTCTTAAGTCACATGGACTTCTTGAGAACTGGGCTGCAGCAACCCTTTCTCCCTCCCTTCTTCAACAGGGCCTCCCCAGCCTAATTCCAGGCCAAACTTCCTCTTTCTATCCCTCTTCTTTGTGCAGTGAAAGGCATTTGTCTGCTGGTCGTTTCCCTTCCTCCCAGCCTTTCAGAGTTTCTCAAGAGTTCCTCCTACTGCTCCTGTTGCTGGCTTCTCTCTCTGCTCCCACCTGCCTTGCCTCCTTGGGTGGCTTTCTTGTGCTTAACCCCAGATTGGCTTTCCAACAACAAATCCACCATTCTCTTTAGCCTCACTCTTTGAAAGTCTCTCCCTGGTTTTGTTTCCACCTCACTGAAGGATCTCAGGCCCTGATGCTGGAGGGAGATGCAGGATTTGGCCAAGGCATGAGAAGTCCAGGTTAAACAAGAAAGAAAGAAAGAAAGAAAGAAAGAAAGAAAGAAAGAAAGAAAGAAAGAAAGAAAGACACCATCTAACTATGCACTTTCAAGGTGGCACAAGAACTGGGAAGCTGATGAGACTTCAGAAGAAACCAAAAATCCAGTGTCACATATAAATGGCTAGTGGTTAATTCAGGTTTCAAACATAGTAAGAGACATACTTACCAAAACCACTATTGTCAGTACTCAGCCACCCTTATTGAATATAGCAATGAATATACTACAACCTGTTTAAATACAGATGCTGCTATCAGTGGGGCCACTCCCAGATCTGGAAAATTTATCTTTGCACCTGAGGAAGCTGCACAGCAGAGATAGCCAATGGGTTGCCCTTCAGAAAATATTGGACTCCAATTCCCCCTAGCCCAGGATGGCCAAAAGTTAGGGATGATGGGAGTTGGGATCCAGCAAAATTGGGTGGGGGAACCATGTTGGTTACCCCCCCCCCCACTCAATAGAGAAATGTGAAAAGAGCAGCTCTGAAAGGTTTGTCTGTGGGAACCCTTCAGACATGTCCTTCGTGGAGCTGTTAAAATGTACACTTTGGCTAGAGAGGTATTTTTTTATTCAACAATATTCACAAGAGGGCTGTACATATAAGGAAACTTACTCACTGAACATAGTATATCTATTTTTTTGCCAATTGCCCATTTTTCTTCTTTAACATGAAATGGCAGCAACAGCTAAGCCTGCTTTGACATGCAAAAGTGCAAGGAACCCCTTACACAGCTATGATAGATGTTCCCTGAGCAGCCCCCAAGCTGTGGGGCCAAGACAGTGTTGCCTTGCCAGCGGGAAACCCCACACCTTTCCCAAACAATTAGAAATGCCTCACACAGCTGAGCTACATGCTTCCCTCTCCTACACTGCTTCCAGGGAATGCCATGTGTGTAAGTGCAGGGGCCATGACCCCACTCCTGTGCAAAGCCCACAGGACAGTGCCAGAACACCATTGCACCAGGTATGGAGGGTCACCACTGGCAGAGGAACCATGAAACCCCATTGCAGGAGCTCTGAAAACGGCCATGCTGAACTGCAGATCAGATCCCAGCTAAGGCTTCTCCACTCCAGGTCAGAGCTGTGGACAGCTATTCCTATATCCAGACCAGTGGTGCATATTCTCAAGCCCAAAGATGCCTTGGAGGTCAGTCACTGGAACTGAGAGCTGGAGCAGGCAGACCATAGTGCTCTGTTGAGCAGGCAGAGGAAGAAAGCCCAGAGTCCCAGGACTTATGTTATGTCTGTCCAATCCAGTGGCTTTATCTAGCCAGCCGATCACACTGACTCTGAGGCTTATGCATGCATGCACACATATATATATATACTCATGGATGGGTTATTAGGTTAGGCTCAGTTTTCAAACCTCAAAATCTTCCTATGCATTGTGACTCCTTGTCATGGCAAAAGCAGCTGCTGCAGCATTTGCCCACTCCTGAACCAGGGCAGAGACCTGGACAAGAGAAGCCAGACTAGGCCTGCCTCAGAGCTTCTAACTGAAAGAGGCCAGCTGTGTGCACGCTTTGTGCTGTGAGGTGCATGGGGGCTGTACAAATTCTCACGGCAACTTGGAAGGAGCAGCAGCAGCATTCAGAGATGTGAGCGTGTCCTGCACATGCACAGCAACGGCAGCCGCAGCCGCAGCAGGTGTGGCCTTGCATAGGAGGGCAGAACAGCAGCAGCTCTCTCTTGTTCCCTCTTGTGGGGAAATCAAAGCAGCAGAGATGGTCAAGGCCGCCTGACGCAAACACCCTGGGGGTTGCAATGTGAGGAGGAGGTGGAGGCACAGGAGTGGGTCTGGGCTGACATGAACCATGCTAAAAACAGGTGCCCAAAGCCACCTGAACATGCAACCATCCAATTCTCCCTGAAGGGACGGACCATGGTACAGGTGGCTCCTATTCCTCACCTCCACATGCCTTTGTCCCTGGCTCAGAATGCCCAGGCAGAGTAGACCCATTTGAAACAATAGACATGACTAAGTTAGGACCATTAATTTTCCTTATTATATTTATTTATATCCCACCTTTTTCCCTGACAGGGACTCAAGGCAGCTTACAGAGAAGTAGAAACAACTTAAAATATGTATTTTTAAAAAGCAATGGGCCTATGCTGAGTAAAACTTATTTGATGGGTGGGGTATAAATAAAATCATCATCATCATCATCATCCAACATTCTAGCATAGTGTTTTTATCTCCATTTTGATCTGCATACTCACTCCCTATTTTATATATTCATTTTGCATAAAACTGCTGAATTGGATTCAGAGCCACGGCAAGTTCAGATTTGGTGCTGATTTGTGTGGAAGTGGCCTGTGGTTGCCACTGAGATTAAAGCTCTCGCTTCCCCTTCAACAAATCTGCAAAATTACTGAAGGACCTGATTGGACTCTCCTCCACCCGCCAAAATAGAAACATAGTTGAATAACTAAAATGGTATTCCGGGGCTCAGCCCCTAGAATGCTTTTAGGTCGGCTGTCAGATCAAGATCCTTTGCGAAGCAAAGATCCATATTATAGAAGCTCAGCTGATGGCCAAATGTAGCAGCTTTCATGGCTTTGGTTGGGAAGTGGCTGCCTGCACTTACTACTAGGAAAGATTCTGCCTCCTGCCTCAAGGCCTCCCTCTCAGCACTTTGGGGGTCTCTCTCTTACTGTGCCTGTCTTTATGTAATTCTGAGTCAGCCCCAGGCTCTGGACTCTCATGTCCCCCTCTCTCATCAGCACTGTGAATTTTCTCTTTGCTCACCCCCTAGGTGCCTAGTCCTAGCAGCAGCTGTTTCTACCTGTCAGAGCAGCTGTCCTAACACCTCCCTTCACAAGCTGTGCTATGGGGCTGCTCCATGGATACACAATCCTGAAGCTATTTATCATGCCTCTAAGGCATAGCTGATAGGGATGTGGATGGCGTTGTGGGTTAAACAACAGAGCCTAGGACTTGCTGATCAGAAGGTCGGTGGTTCGAATCCCCGCGACGGGGTGAGCTCCCGTTGTTCAGTCCCTGCTCCTGCCAACCTAGAAGTTCGAAAGCACGTCAAAGTGCAAGTAGATAAATAGGTACTGCTCCAGCGGGAAGGTAAACGGTGGTGTGCTGCCCTGGTTCGCCAGAAGTGGTTTAGTCATGCTGGCCACATGACCCAGAAGCTGTATGCGGACAAATGCCAGCTCCCTCGGCCTATAGAGCGAGATGAGCACGCAACCCAACCCCAGAGTTGGTCACGACTGGACCTAATGGTCAGGGGTCCCTTTACCTTTTCCTTTAAGGCCTAGCTGAATTGAGAGACACCCCACGTCCCCCTTGCACGCTGGGAATTCTCATTTTGCAGCCCTGTAAAAATTGCCAGGCGAAGGGAGAGAATGAGGCGGTGCAGTGGCATTTTCTACTGTAGGATACCAAACATGGCATCACCAGCAAACGTATGGGACAATCAGTAAGCAAACATGTTGCTTTTTCTTTTTCAAATCCCAGCTCGGCAGCACACAACTGTTCTAAAGGTATTGTATCGAAGGGAAAGCTCCCTCACCTTTACCAAATGTGCCAATAGATTTTGCAATGGGAGAGTCCAATGGCATCAAAATGGGTTCCGCTGTCTAAAACTGGTGTCCACTCAGCATTGAGCAGACCCTGCCACGCACACACACTTGTTACAAAGTGTGTTCACATAGGCGTGAGGCCATTCTCCAGCCCTCTTCAAAAGCAATTCTTCTGCATCAGCCCAGCCTTGCATTTGTGAATGGGAGGCTTCCTTGCCCACAGTACTGAGGCAGTGGACAGACTTCTATTTTCTCAGAATCCTGTACACTTCCACTACTGGATTGTGAAGCCACACACACACAATGGTGTCAGCCACAATCCACATATTTCCTATAGTTTCTTGAGAAATACTGTATTTTGATTCCCTCCAAACCAGCTTCACTTCAATCTGAAATCATAAGCTTTCTGAAGCCATCCCTGCCCACTGGGGAGGACAGGCAGGCAACTTGGAAGCACAGCCCAGCTATGCTGATGCATACAAGAAAGTACAGAGCTGAAATGCAGCTGGGGGAACTGGGGTCAACCTTGCTGCATTTTAGGCCAGCAATGTGTTCACAGCCTGAGGATCAGCCAGAAGAACTTGCTCTAGCACATTGCTCTTCCCACTGTTTCTGTATATGCACATCAACCCTATAAGCATGCATGGACCTTCTGTCAGTTTAACTACCACAAGTTCCTCAGCAAGGGATTCTGGGTGTTGTTTTGATGGTGGCGTTGAGAAATTATCTTGATGGGGAACTTTAGGATTCCAACACAGAACTATCTGCCAAAGAGTTCACTGAGTAGAGGGAATGGCTATTAATCCAATTAAAAAACTACTATGTAGCTAATAAGCTCCTGCTAGACAGCTACAGAAATAAATGTGACAAGCTCAACACCTGCAACAGGATAGGAAGACATATTCCGGGAAGGTGTGGTCACCACTTGAGATGTAAGACTTTCAGAACTGTTGTGGGGTGTGTGGGTTTGTTTGTTTTTGAGGAGAGGGTTTTTTTCTGGACATACATCAGTGGGTTTGTTCACACCAGAGTTTATTGTGTGTTTGCAGCTGTTTGCTTTTCCATTTAATTTGCATTATCTACATGATGCTACCCTCAAACACCAATCTTGATGCTTTGTCCCTATAAATTCGAGTTTTCCCGATACAGGGGGAATGTAATGTTGGGGGAAAGTGCAATTCCAACTGCAGTAGTTTGGAGCCCAAACTATTTATTTAGGGGTGGGCAGATCTCTTTTCACTTTCTGCTACTCACCTTTCCATGCTCAGTACTATCTCAATACCTTCATTTCTTTTCCAGTCATGTTCTTAATTATTTCCACTGCACTCCTGAATTGTGTACAGCCTTGTGGTTTTTTGATCTCTCAAATTTGCACAGAACCAGAAAACTGTACAAGCAAACCACACACACACACAAATCTGCACCAAATACTGCACAGTATCAATCTCAAAGTATGTGCTGAAAACATACAATTGCTTTCATTTCTTTTCTGGCACACTCCTGAATGGAGGAGTGTAGCCTTAGATATTTTCTTTTGATCCTTCAGATTTGCACAAAGTCAGAAAACTACCAAAGTGCGTGCTAAGAATTAAAAATTGCCTGCCAAGTTATCTGTACACATGCCCTGTGAGTATTTATTCGGCACAACTGAATCAGCAAATTAGAAGGCAGGGGAAAACGCAAAAATGTCATGCCTACTGACATGAAAAAGAAAGATAAAAGTTCTTCCTCATAGGCAAATTCATGTATATGCAGCCGTGGACTAATTCATATGTGGGGCGGGGGGGGAGTGTATTAACAGCTCAATAATGCTCAGTTGTGGACAAACCCATGATTAAGTCACTAAAGGACTCAGCAGGGAATGAAAAGAAAGCTATACAAGAAATCTTAAGGACGATTTTCTTCATCTCTGCTGCCAGCTTCGAGGAGGAATGTTGCCATTGAATCTTGCTGGCTACTCTGATGTGGTTCACATTTTTAAATAATGATATAACTAAAAGAATATATGAAATAAAATCTCATATCCGAGGCAGTTCCAAGAACAAGATGCCCAGCAAACTGCAAGATTGGCTGGGTGAGAACAGACCCCCACAACAAATGAGGAACAAGGACAGCATATCCTCTAACTGTGCAGAAAGCAGATAAGATGACGTGCTTGGTCCTGGAGCGTCTTCCCCAGCACTGCTGCTGGAGATGGACATTCTGCATGCAAAGCATGTGCTCTCCTGCTCCAGACACATGAAACTACCTGATTGTAAGCCAGGCAGTGGATCTTCATTTCTGCTTAGTGCTGCCTGCTCTGATTGGCAGCAAGGGCTCTGCTGAGTCTCTTTCCCAGTCCTGCAATCCAGCAGCTCACATCCAGCCCTCCTCTCTTTAGCCCCTACATTTCCACTGACTTTCAGAAGTCATTCATGGAGCAAGATGTCGGCTTTGTAAGGACATGGAAGGAAAAGAGAGCCTGCATGATGCCAATGCAGTTGTGTGTGTTTCTCTCAGGTCAGACCTGGGCTGCCTGATCCAGGCTGGGGGCTTCTCCCAGATCCTGAACTACAGTAGACAGCAGCTACGGGTAGCCTATCAGTATTCATCAAATCCATAGACTTCATACTACCTGCCAATGGCAAGGGCAAATCCTGTGCCTTTAGAGGGGCCACCCACCCACTATGTTTTACTTGGCTGAGCCCTCGTCCCCCAGTACCTGATTCCTGGCCTGAAGTGCTGAGAGCCAGCGCTTCCTAGGCTAGAGCAGGAAGCTCTCACTCCTTTCTTCCCTCCAGGCAGAAGAGGAGAAAGTCTGTTCAACAAAGCACTGAGGCCTTGTGCTGGATGGAGCCTCACTTTCAGGCTATGGGCAATTTTGTATAGACAGAAGCAGATACCATCCACAGAGAATGTAGCTAGGTAGGCTCAGTACAGCTGCTACTGGCGGTGGGGGACAATGGGACAGAGATTTCTGCCCCATTCCCTCTCATTGATCAGCATGCCCCATGATGGATGGACAGGAGTATTCCCTCCCCACCCCTGCTCTGTTCATGCATCTGTAACAGCTACTGCAGGTAGTACGAAGCAGCGGTGTTAGTAACCGCAACAGTTAGTTGTGGCATGGTCAGTTTCCCCGATTCAGAGAGAATTCAATGGATGTGAAACTTCATGGTCATCATCTCAGCTGCAGCCCCATGCAAGCAAGCAGAAAGCAAAGAGAGAGAGAGACATATATATATGTGTGTATATATGTATATATATATAGTGAGATATATATAGATATATCATTTTAAATGGAAGAGAAACAGTCCAGCAGGCAGCTAAACTCACCCTTTTGTACCGCCTATGGTCCACCAGAGGGCTTCAGATGCGCAAAACGATAGCAAAGAGCTATTAGCATATAGATGGCAACAGGTAGACACCTTTTATTCAACAGCTTCAGATCAAGGAGGATAGGCAAGCTGCCTGCTCTGGGGAAGGGAGAGGGAGAGGGAGAGGGAGAGGGAGAGGGAGAGGGAGAGGAGAGGGTGGCCATGGTGGGGGTGTCAATCTCAGGGGCCAGCTTGCAACAACCTACGTGCTGGGAGGGTGGGGCTGGTTGAGTAGCACCATACAATATTGAGCAAAACTCAAAGGCGGGTCTATTTTATTGGAGCTGGGTGGGAAGTACCATTGAGGTTCCAAGACCCTCCTTCTCTGACTCAGAAGACTAGAACAAGTTTTCTTAGAAAGACTTTGTGATAATCAGAAAGAAGGTGTTCCTTAACTGTAACCCCAGGGATATGGTGGGCTACGCAGCAAGAAGTATCCAAGCCATTGTCAAAACCTTGTAGCCATCTTGGCTCACTGACCAAAACTTCACTTTCTTACCAAGGTTCAAATTAAGTAATGAAAATCCATTAATCAGAATCAAAATTCCGATTAACAACAGATTCAACAGAAGGGTGCTGGCCACTTTTCCAAAGGGCCCTCTTCCCTCTGCTTCTTGATCCCAATATGCCGTTTTGCCACCTGAGGTGTTTTCTGCTGGAAAAAGCTAGTCATGCCTTATTACTTGTTTCAAAGCCAAACTAGTAATTTCCTGGGCACAGGATGTGAAGAAACACCAGCAGATGGGGCTACAGGTATGACATCTGGACTGCCAATTGTCCCCTGGTGTACCTGCTAGCCCCTGGTGTACATCCTTAAAAAGTGCTGTCAAGTTCAAAGCATATTCAGGGCTTATCCAAACTTCCTCTTGTTCCGCTGCTTTCCTCTGGGGAAAACCGCTCTTTAGCACTTAATGGGAGTGCAATTTGGGTTTTCTCTGGACTGAAGTTTGCTCTGATTTAGAACTAGGCAGTGGGTTTTCCGTAGGAAAGGAGTGAGACAAGTGGAAGTGTTGATGAGCCCTTGGAGTCGGGCTATCACAAGCTAAAGAGGCTACCACTGTGCTTTGTCATATCGCCATTTGTCCCTTCCATAAGAGGGTTTTTTTTTGGGGGGGGGAAGGTTTGCATCTCACCCTCACGTATGGTGGGAAGAATGGTACAAAATACACAAACAAACACAGAGGCCATTGTGGGAGCAACTCCTATAAACCAGAATGTTGTCAACTAATACATGGGCAGTGGTTATTTTGAAGGTAGTATATTCTTGGAGCTCCAAAATCTTTTAACAAAGTCTGTCAGACAAAGATTCTTCGAGTAAATGGAGCAGAGATGGCAATACAGGTGAATTAGTATCTAGTTAAACAACAAAAGACATCACATGAGAAGGGTCTGCTGGATCAGGCCAGTGGCCCATCTAGTCCAGCATCCTATTCTCACAGTGGCCAACTGGATGGTTATGGGAAGTCTACAAGCAGGACTTAAAAGCAGTCTCCCCTCTTGCAGTTTTCTAGTGACTTGTATTTAGAAGTATTACTGTCTCCAATTGGGGAGGCGGAGCATAACCATACTGGCTATTAGCCACTGATAGCCTTATCTTCCATGAATTTGTCCAATCCTCTTTTTAAGCCATCCAAATTTGTGGCCCTCAATGCCTCCCATGGGAACAAATTCCATAGTTTAATTATACACTGTCTGAAGGAGTACTTTCGTTTGTTTGTCCTGGATCCTCTAACATCCAGCTTCATTGGATGTCCACGTATTCTAGTGTTACAAGAGATGGTTATTACATCAAGATAATATTGGGGTCTTTTTGTTAGGACTAATAAGAATGGACTAAGCAAACCTTTGAATTCTCCAGAACTCTCTGTCCTATTCAGAGTAGACCCACTAAAGTTCATGGGAATGACTAATTAAGGTTCATTAATTTACACGGGCTTACTCTAAAAAGAGCTTAGTTGGAATATCCCAAAGGCTGTACTGTTTGGGGGCTTCTTATTTTAGATAACAGAAGAGTAAGAAGTAGGTAGGGATGAGATGGGGTGAAATTAGACAGGGGGGTTTCCTTCCTTCTCTTTCTCTCACAACAGTATAATTTGGGGTCGCTCTGAACTTGGTGGGCAGTAGATTCAGGACAGAAAAAGAAATTACTTTTGACACAGCATGTAGTTAGCTTGTGGAATCTGATTCTACCAAATGTGGCTTCAGTGGCTTTAAGAGGGGATCAGGCAAATTTATGGGGGTCGAAGAGGCCTGCATTACTGATTTCAATAATGGGTTGTATCTAATGCTAGTCCAATTCGGAGTACACTCATTGAAATTAAGGTAACAAATTGAGCCATGGCTATTAATTTCAATGGGTCTGTTATGAGGAGGGCACAACTCAATAGTTTTAAAACTCATTTCCTCAGTTGTATTTGCTGAAAAATGTGCACACTCATTAGTTGCTATAACTATTAAAGCATCTTGGTCTGAGACTGAAAAGTGCTTTTATGTACCACAAAACCTGTTGCTCTCTCTGTGCACAAGAAAAGAAAAAAATCATAGAATATGACTTACATGAAGACTAAGAAGGCCCCGTTTCAGCTAGAAGGAGCTGGTAACAATATGATTCTACAGATCCAGCCCCACTGAGCACTGAGTTCAGTGGAGCTTACTTCTAAGTACCGGTAAGTGGGTATAGGATTGCAGACTCATTGCCTTGAGAAGCTTTGAACTGTTGCTGGGAGCCATGAAGGCATCATACAAAGGCTTGTCAACCTAAGACAGCTTCTGCACTTAAGTGACTTCTCACCACCCCAGCCAAAACTAAAGGTGAAGTGCACAATTCCAGCCTAGCAGCAATTCTACCTGAAGCTTGGCTGCCCATTCAAACCCCACAATCTTTGTTGGTTGCACTCATTTGCACTCTGCAGTTTCCAGCATCACCCAACTAGTCCTAAATCTGAAATGACATACTTTATCTTGGGTCATATGCAGAAAGGCTCTTAGTTCTCCTTCTGTTCCTTTTTAGCACACCCACCCAGTCACTTTCCTCTTTCCTCTCCCTCCTCATGTGCCAAACTCTGAAATTTCAGGTGGCCTTTCTTCATCCTGAAGCAACAGGAACACCTCCCTCTACACCCCACTGCTTGGACTGATAGTCCTCTTGGGATGGATCCCACAGAAGCAGGTCCTATTGCCATACCTGGGGGTACCAAGACTTACACTGTCCTGGGATGGAAAGACAGGGGGCTTTTTTGAACCTAAAAAACAATTTCTGCAGACATTGAGCCTGTCAGGAAAGGTGCTGGGTTCCTATTGACCCATGCCCACATCATCAAAGCATCAACTACACAATAAACTGCCAGGGCAGTTTAGTATCTGATTTTTGAAATGATCATTAATATTTCTTTAAGGTATAGGGAACCACTAATATAAATATACAGTATACATCTGTATATGTTTAAAGGCAGGCAGCTCCCTGAAGCATGTAAGAGGGTCCAAACCAAGAGCAGATCTAGCACTCAACAGTGATGTTATAAAACCAGATTTACACTGTAGGCAAAGGTTCACGTGGCTGCAGCCAAGAGTGTTGTGCCTGCCTTTGCCCTCAGAGGCCCAAGTCAGCTTCCCATGGACAACATCCATGGACAAACCAACACTCATGATCCAACCAGGCTCCAATCCTCTGGGGAGCACCTGAACTTTGTTTCTTGCCACAACCATTTGCAGCCACCCATGTGATTGTCCCCACTACCTTCCAATCCTTGGTCTGTAGCCCCCAACTAGGAATCTTGGTGAGGGCACACCTAGAAAGTGAACGCTGGTGATGTCTCACCTGTGGCGGCAGCGTCGTAAAAAACGCATGATCTTGCGAGCAGCTTGGTCCTGCTTCTTGGTGAGCAAGCTGCTTCTGCAAGGAAGGAAGGAGGAGAACATCAGGGTCCAGGAGATACCAAGGAGGAAGTGGGGAGGGGGAAAGGCCATCTAAGTAAATGGTTGTAGAGCATCTGCTTTCAATGCTGAAGATCTCAAGTTCAATCCCAGACATTTCCAGTTTGCCTGGGAAAGACTCTGTTCTCCTTTCTGGAACCCTGAAGAGCCTCTGCCAGTCAGTGCAAACAGTACTGAGCTATATGGACCAACTGCCTGCCTGTGGTATATAGAGCAGTTTAATGCTCCTACGAGGGAGACTGTCCAAACTGATGTCTGTAAAAACTTTAGTACTTTTACTCATAATAAGGGAGGCTGTCTGACAAAACACTCCATGTATTTTTTTACTGTTTCTTTTTATTTTGTCTGTTTTACTTTCTCTCTCTCTCTCTTCTTTCTTTTTTATTGTCCCTTTTTGTGTGTGTTTTTATTCTTTGTTTTTCCTCCTTTTTTCCTTCTTTGGAGTCGTATGTTTGGAGCCTTTATTAAGGTCCAAAGACTGTATGTGATGGGGTGGTCGATGGTCAGTGGAGGACCCTGGGTGAGAGAGAGTGAAAGGTCGGTTTCTCAGGGTGAGAAGCTGGGAGGAGAAAGGAAAGATCCCAGGTGAGAGCTGGGAGGAGCTGCTGTCCTCTGTGGGTGGTAAAGGCTAACAATTAATTTTAAGTGAGGGCTCTGTATTCTACTTATTCAATTTGTATCTTTTGTAGTTGTAATTTTACTGTATTAGAGAAAATTTTAATATATTTATTTTTAGAAAGACCTATAAAAAACCAAAACACTTTATGAACATGGGCCTTCTTCCTACAAGGCCTTTGGCTAGAATTTTTCAGCCACCTGCTTTGATGCATATTGATTCATTCTGTCCTTCGTGACTGAATGCCACCCTCCTGTTGTACTTACTGATCTTGCAGCCTGCTTGCATTAGAAAGCTCCCACCTATCTGAGCTGCCCTTTTGTCCCTTTGCCCATCAATGCCCCCTGCCTTTCTTAGCCCTTGCAATTGTGAGCTGGCAGGCACTCTTTGGTAACAGATGCAGAATCGTGGCTTCTGAGAGCAATAATGTTTGTTCCTATGCATTTGCTTGATTCATCGTGGGGCGGGCAGAATCTAGGTTTCCTTAGTGCATAATTTATTCTTTTACTCAAGTGCATAAGCATCAACCTCTGCCTTACACCCCCATCCATCCATCCATCCATCCATCCATCCATCCATCCACTCTGTCTGGTATTGGCTGGCAAGTCAATGTGGGTGGGGGAACTGCCCAAGATCAGTGAGTACTAGCCCCTTGCCCTGTCTACCTTCTCCAGCATGCCCACCTCACCTGAGCTTCTGCTGCACGAGAGCAGCCGTCCTGCGACTTTGTCTCCTCTTCCCACATTCCTTGTAGCTGCGGTAGAACTGCTGGATTAGGACAGCAGCTCTCCGGCTCTGCTGGAATTTCTTCTGTTCGTAGTAGCTTCGGAATTTGCTCTGGATGAGGATGGCAGCTTGTATCATCTTTTTATAAAGTGCATACTGCAAGGGGAAGAGAGAGAGAGAGAGAGAGAGAGAGAGACAAAGGCTGAAGCACTCCCAAAGGCAAAAATAACAGTCACTCAGGGGAAAATCCAGAGATGGGCACAGAAGAATTTCACTGCAATAACAGAAAAAGTATCCTCCTGCTTTTACTAAGCAGGGCAGGCACATAATAGGGGAAAAGACTGCACCTATAAATTCCATTCCTTGTTACCCTTAACCCCCCTCCCCTCCACTAGTTCTCCACACAAAGCAGCTCAATCCCTTGAGGATGGGCAGCTGAATATGCAAAAAAGGCTCTGCCCTGAAAATGCAGAATGTATCTCAACGCAAGGTGGATCATCTGTGGCAGGCCTTCCACATCTGTTACTCATCTCTGGATGGTGCACATGTATGTTCCACAAACTGGAAACTGACTGGACTGAGACTTTTAGGAAATATTAATGTTTCCCAATTAAGAGTGATTTCTATGGACAATGACAAAAGTATTTCAATTACTCCTCAGAGTATGGGGGAATTTTTTATTTTTTAAAAAATCTAATCTGCTCTAAGACTTGGTTTCCATTTATTGTGTATGTGTAAGAGACAGAGAAAGCACACAAACCTGCACACTAGGCCAAATACTTCACCAATTTTCAACCGGATAGCGGGCTGTTTCAAACATCATGCTATGCGGTTGGTCATGTTTAACATGAATGGGCAGCATCCAATGCAAGGGTGGACAACATTTCCAGCTCCGTGGGCCAGGCCCCCATTGACCAGCTTTGACAGGTAGGTGAGGACAACCCACATGTCAATCAAATGATGTCATAATGATGTCATATGGGTTATCCCACTTGCACCAGGGAACCCATGTACAAAGTGGTCTGCAAGCCCTGAGCAGCTGATCCAGCAGGCTTTCATTCTCTCACCCAACAGCTGATGCACAGGAGAACTGACGCCTGTTTTCCCTTGGCATTGTACAATTAGGGTTTCCAACCTGCCTGGAGCCAAGAGGAACCATGAGCCTTGGTTTAATATTACGTGCAAACCAGCGCCACACAGAAAAAGTGGGCTCTGTGGCTACTTGACACACAAGGCTTGCCACCATGCTAGACTGGGCCAATGGTTGATCTAGCCCCTACTGTCTGACACATGGGTCACTGAATGGAGAAACTGGGCAAGATGAAGCTGCCACTCCTTGTTTCCTGGCCGCATAAGCTACCTCTTGGGGGTAGAGTGCCTCTAAACCAGCAAAGTGTACAGAACAGTTGGTGTTTGTGACTGAGGAATCTCTCCCCGCTGCTCTACCCTAACCCACCGCCAAATTGTGCTTGAACCTTTCCCCGCAAATTGCCAAATCTGCACTGCTGCCAGATGATGTTCTCTCTCAATTCTCCTAATCAAGGAAGCAAACTGGTACGTTCTCCATATGGGGAGCAGTTTAGGGGGTCACCACACTTGTAGGTGAAGGAAGAAGGTGCTGGGAAAGAGGGGATAGGAGAGGACTCAGGCCCCCATTCTGGCCCATCCTTGGCAAATTCTGCGTGCCTGTGAAATGGTAGGAATGGAAGGCCAGTGTGCCAAACTGGAGGTGGGCTTCCAGGGACCAGACAACTTCCCTGAATTTTCAGCTTTCATTTTAAAATTTAAAAGCACCTAGCCCACTTCAATTATATAAACTTAAAGGAAAATGGGCAGGCTGTTTCTGAGCCAGTTTCTTTCCCTGCCGTCCAGAGCTTTGGCCGTTGAGTGTAAAAACATACAAATGAAAAAGCTAAGGAAATTAAATCAGACTTCATGATTTTAACAACTTTAAATTTAACCTATTTAGCTACTTGTAGAAGTCCTTCCTTGCTTTGAGGTGATTTGCGGTCTCTCCCTCTGGCATGCACCCCAAGTGTAACTCCCTCCCCAGCAAATTCTGTGGTGCCAGGCAAGGCTCTGAAGATGTTCCCCTTTCATAAGGGACAGGTTGCCATTCATAACAAAGCAGGACTGCTGGCATGCATGCTCCACAGCAGGATGCAACCCACGTGTGCTCTAACAAAATGGACAGACCCTCTCCTTGGCTTGCAATGAAAGTGAAAAGCTCATGAGCCCAAATGCTGGGCGTTTTCAGTCATTACCTTCAAGGCTATCCAAGTAAGCTTGGGAGGGGGAGAAACAGAAAATACAAGATTAACGTTCAACGGCCTGCCATGTCAGTCATCATCAGCACAGAGTGAGGGACTCTGCCTCCTTAGGAGACCTGGGTGCCTCCAGAAGAGATTCTCTCAAAGCAAATGGGTGCTGCTGGAGGCCAACAGCCACATTAAGGTTCACCCACAACAGGGAGGGAGGAGGGTGTGCAGTTGCTGCTGCAGCAGCAATTCCATGGGGAGTCCTGCTGTGGGGTGAATGTAAGATGGCTGGGAAAGGGCTCTTTGCTTGGGAGCCTGCAGAGTTGAGCTTTACCAATTTCCTCAGAAAAAGCTCTGCCATTGGTGGTTGAGAACTTAGCCTAAATATGTGGGCCACTGCCAAGCCTCTGAAGGAAGCCATTCCTCAGCTTTTGTTTTTAGAGATTCTCTCTCTTTCCTGCCTTGAAAGTTAAACACCACAGCAATACCCCAACTTTATTGGCTATTGGGGACAGCTGCAGCAACATAACATGGAAATAAACCAGCTCTCGCCCTCTCTCTGTGGTGAATCTCAAGCAAAACCAGTGGTTGACAATGGCTAGGATCCAAAGTGCTGTGCAAACTGAGCAGATATCTTTAGAGTCCTTCTCATAACCTCTGCTGCTCTACATTATGACACCACAGCATGAAGCATGGCAGTTTGGAAACAAAAGCAGGTTGCTGGCGGCTACAGTAAATACAGCTACATACTTGATGTATGCAACACCTAAAAAACTACCAGAATCTCAGGGCTTCAAGGCAAAAAAGGGCCATCAACGTGTGTTCGAAACTGTTC
Organism: Podarcis gaigeae; assembly: GCF_964106915.1. Taxonomy (NCBI): domain Eukaryota; kingdom Metazoa; phylum Chordata; class Lepidosauria; order Squamata; family Lacertidae; genus Podarcis; species Podarcis gaigeae. The sequence goes on from NC_139684.1 coordinate 25,876,743, forward strand.
CTGGGCTGTTCAGATGGCAAGCTGGGGTGAAGATTGCTGAACTAAATGGGGTTGGGGACTAGCATGTCAGACAGATGGCTGGGATAGAATATTTCCCCCTGATAGCAGATTTCCTAAAGTCCTTCTTATACATTCCTTTCCACATAAAGAGGGCCCTGTCCTCCCTCACAACCTATCTGGCCCATTAGCTCCCATACCTTGCCACCACCTTGAATCTGTACATTTACTCAAATACAGAAAAAATGCAAGTTAAGCTTCCATGCACATATTTACAGAAGTTTGACTCAACACATTGATCTGGGGGATTACTCTGAGGCTTCAGGTGGAGAGGAAAGGATGAACAGGACTGAGGTCTAACAAGCTTTTTAAAAAAGTGTCATGCTATTGATTCCCACCACAACGTGTGGTCTGAGATGGTGCTGAAACTCTTTGACCATACAATGAGCTGTTGGATCAGAGGGCCTCTCTCTTTGGGGTGCTTAATTTTTTCACAAGAGGTGTGAGGCAAAGGAAGCAGGAGTAACCCAGGCTCCCTCACCTGTGGAGGCTGAAACTTGGGCACACTCCATCTTTGAAACTTCTGAAGTAGCTCTCTGCTGAGTTATAAGAAACAAAGCAGTCCAGGGTGGCTTCTCACACTTGCCTGGTGGTACTAATATAAAGCCATCTGCAGCTCACCTGTTTGTATTTCCGGTAACAACGCTGAATGACAGCAGCGGCCACTTCCTGTTGCTCCCGGAGGGGGCGTCCCTGCAAGGGAAGGGGACAAATGGTAGAGGTAACGGGACTGCAAGCAGGACCTGAGTGCCACAGCATATAAGTGCAACTGCGTCAAGGCTATAGATTGTTCTCTGAATACCTCAGAGAAGCACCCTGCGAGAACTGGAACTCAAAGCATGGAAAGAAGTGTGGCAAAGAACATCAGGCTGCCCAATGCAGAAGCCTCTGGAGCACCACCTGACACAACCATGAAGTGTATTTTCCTGCTCCTGCCAGTGACAGCTCATGTTTTGTAGTGGGGAAACAAACACTACAGGAGAACATAGAGCAAACTGAACCATGTATTTGCAGCATCAGCAGGGGAGGAGGGCACCTCCCTTGAACCTTCCTGGGCCATTTTTGTTGCTGCCCCCTTTAACACATGCAGGGGCAGATTGGACAATCATGTACCAAACACCAGCCCTGGGCTTCCACTTCACTTGCTACTGTGCTCTAAAGTAACTTATTTCTGTCAGCTGGCATCGGAGTGCCACTGATTCCAAAGGGAGGTTTGGAGACTTCCATGCACCCCTGATGCCATTTCCCTGCACCCACCCCTACCAACAGCGACTTCTGCCCTTCACCTTGTATTTCCTGAAAACCGTCTGGACCAGCTTGGCAGCCTCGTAGAGCTCTCTCTGCTCGTGATCGGAGAGGGTCAGCTGCGCAAACTCGTTTTCGACTTTCTCGCTGGTGGAGGCGCTTAGGAATTCTGTCCAGTCTGTTGCCGAAGGGAGGCTGGGCTTCTCAAAAGCCATTTCATTGACTGGTGAGCTTGCAGGGCTCAGGCTGGTGTTGGAAGAAGGGGTCAGGGGTCCAATGTACAGGCTTCTGCAAAAAGAGGCACAGGGGGAAGAGGGTCATAGCTGCACAGACACCAAGACATGCTGGCTGGCTGGAGAAAAAGAACAAATCCAGGATTTGGTTCAGATTAAGGGTGGGGAGGGACAAGTGAGTTGGTCACATTTGAGCCATACAGTGAAAGCACATGGTTTCCCCAAAGAATCATCGGACTGTAGTTTACCTCCTTACACAGCTATGATTCCCAGCACCGTTAAACTACACTTCACCCTCTCTGAGGCAGGGGCTAAGGCTTGGTGACCCAGAATGCACCAACCCTTGTTGAAACAGCATGAAAACATGCTGCATGCTTTAGCATTCCAGTGATATTTATCTCACAGTACTTGAGGGTTAAGGGTTGAAACTTTGTTGTAACTAGTTAACTTGCTCCACACCCAGCGAACCTGAATGGAACCTGTCTCAGGGATGTTCTGAATCTTTACTGGCTTGACTCAGAAAAACAAAGTGGATTAATTTTAGCTGCTGTAACCCAAAATTCAGAAATGAACTAAAGCATCTAACAGCTGGGCACTGGGTAGGAGATCCCCCCCCCCCATATGGCAGCACCAGCAGCAACAAGGAGCCCCCCTTTTGCCTGGTGGGTTTTCAATTTCGCAAGGTGAGGGCCAGAAAAGTCAATATGGGCCAGCGGGCATCACAAGCTTGATCAGTCCTGGTAATACAAGGCCACAGACCTTATTTGAGCAGCACTTGGTAAATGGTCGACATCCGCGAGGTAACTGGCCAGCCAGCTCATTGAAGTGCTAATGGTGGCGCTCTCCGTCCTCTCGGCTGGTGGCGCCTCCATTGGCACAAAGTTTTCCCGCTTGATCCTCTCTGGGGTCGCTTCGATGATGTGCTCTGCCAGAGTCATCATGGTCACCTGTGAAGTGAGAAGGAAAGCTTTTCAGGGGCATGTGGGTGGAGGCAAGGCGAGAACAGCACTTCCCACCATCTCCCTTCCTGTTGGGTCCCAGAACCTGCTCCTGTCAGACCGAGGAGGAACGCTGTACATAAAATGCTTTTGCTTGGGTTTTGAAGGTAAAAAGTATTCTGCAATTGGCAAAGGTCAAGGCCTTGTCCCATTAAACGACGTTGCAAGCCTGTTTAGCAGTAGCTGGTGATGACAAGAGAATCTTATTATGCTTGGTTCAGGTAAATTCATTCTGATTGGTCTGTGTGGCTGACAGCAGACTCTGATTGGCTGGAGATTCTCATCAGTTGGGAGTTAAACGTCAGTTGGGCCCCATTTGCCCTCTACATTTAAACCATTTTAAACTGTCATGGCTTCACTCAAAGCATCATGGGAACTGCAGCTTGCGAAGGCTGCAGAGAGTTGTCAGAAGACCTATTCCCCTCACAGGGCTATAATTCCCAGAATGGTTTAAGAGTCAGTCCCTCTTCCCAGGAAAACTCTGGGAATTGAAGCTCTGTGAAAGAGGGGGAAAGGGGTGTTCTAATAAGTCTCTGCACTTTTATCAAACTTAACTGTTCTTGGGATTCTTTGGGGGAAGAAGCCATGCCTGTTTAAAGTCACATTTTGGTGCTTTAAATGTATCATGCAGGTTGGGTCTTAAGAAAGAGTCCGTAGAATTTTGACAGTTGAGGGAAAAGGAGATCAATAAGAGGTGTGTGAAGAAAAGACAAGAGAAAGAAAGCTGAGGCATAAATACTATTGCCCAGTGTGTTATTAATACTCATTTGATGACAATGAAGGGAAGGAAGTTAGCTTGAGAGGCTGCCCTGTGTCAAGGTCTTCCTCTCACAAGCGGGTTTTTGAAGTTGACCAAACAGTCCAAACAGCCAGGAGTATAGTTTTCCCCCAGGAGCTGGAGTGGGTGGTGGGCAAATTTGTATGTGGTGGATGTTTAAGGAATTTGGGTTGAGGTGAAAGAGGCTGGGGTCAGCAACAGCAGCACTTTGTGAGTCTTCAGAAAGTGTCAGCAAGCACCTTTTAGACCCCTTTGCAAATATCCATATTTCTCTCAGGCACACAGCATTCCCCTTAAGAAGCCAGACATCTTAGTCAGGAGTTCATCCTGTCTCTAGTGTAAATGTCCACCTCACCCCTAAGCTGGCTATATCAGCTGTTGAAAGCTGTTGAACAGCTGTTGAAAGCTGTTCTGAGTGTGTTGGTAGAAGTGGGAAATAAAAGCAGCACAGCTACCTAAAGCTTTGTTTATTATACCACCAAGGCTGAGGGAATTGGGTTCCGTGATAGTCAGCCGTAAAAGCAGAGCCTCCCAGTCCCTCAGAATAGCAAGGAGGGCTGACATAGAATATTTTAAATGGTCAGGGAATATCGCCTGACCCACCTTGGCCTTTTTTGCTCTACTGAGGGCCACATGCAGTGGACAGACCCCTTGCCCTCTTTTACACTCACATACATGCTAATAGACACCAATTCTTTCCTCCTATCCTTATTTATTTCAGGTGTTTCTATTCCAGGCCAGGTTCAAGGTTCTTCTGCTGATATACAACACCTTGAGCAGCTTGGGCCCAGGGTACCTTGAGGACTGTTTGAACCTTCATATATCCCAGCCTGATCACTGAGATTATCCAGGTGAGCACTGCTAGTTGCTCCCCCATGTTACAGAAGCCCAATGGGCCTCAACCAAAAATTGGGAGTTTAAGTGCCCCAGGTTCCATGCTGTGGAATACTCTTCCAGTAGAGATTTGGCAACGACATTCTCACTTCCACCTTTTTCATGACTTTTTAAAAAAATGTTTAAACTACCTCTTGCATAGCTAGTCATTTTAATGATTGTTTTGTTTGCAGTGCTTTTGATATTGGATGGTTCACTCCCCTGGTGTGTGTTTTATGAAGGCTCACCTGCAGGTCATCCATGTGATGCAAGCAGTCCTCACTTTCTGTGCCGTCTCGGAAGGAGAGGAGCTCTGCGTCAGCCACCTCCCGCTCCGCCATCATCAGCACGCTCATCTGCTCCCGCGGATGGAGCCGCTGGGCCCCTGAGTCCTTCCCCAGCGCCAGCCCCTTGGGGCTGCCTGCCACCTGCATCGCAGGCACGCCAATATACGCCTCCTTTGGGCTCCACTTGGCCCCTGCCTGTGTGCCGGAGCCGTGGTAGCCAGCCACTTCGGAGACAAGCTCCCGCGCATAGTCCCGCACCCCATGCCTGGGGCTGATTGTCTCTGGGAGGGATTGCTTAGCACTGGAGCTTGGCTTCCGGGCACTCGGCTGCTCCAGGCTCAGGGCGGTGGAAAGAAGCTTCTCCTGCCGAGCAGAGAAGTAGTCGGGGTTCAGTTTGTGTTTTTTGGGCGCGGGGTACTCCTTCTGGCTCTCGCTGCTGTAGTAACTGGAGGGCTCGGACCGGGGCCGCCTCAGCTCTGGAACCAAACAGAAGACAAGTGAGGATTCAGCCATGCAAGTGTGCATGTGCATGCACTGCTCCCATGAAATGTGCCCTGCGTTCACTCTGCCAAAGGAACAATGAGGCTCTGGAGCCCTGGCAAGCAAGTGTCCAAGCTGGGGAACAGCAGAGCACCTCTGCACCAGCTCTGTATGGAGACGCACACAGGCCCTCTCCTTATGACAGAGGGGGCAGGCACCGTAGTTTCCCCACATATGTGAATAGCATCCCGGTGTTAAAGGACACATTTGGTGGACACTGTTGAGAGGGAGCAGAGCTGGTCTCTAAACTGGCCTCATCCTGAGTCTGTTTCTAGATCATAACAGGACGGCAAGGGTCTAGTTGTGATAAACCAAGAGGACTCAATCACCTGCACTGGATGAACAGAACTTGTTAAGCTGGGGTACATAGAGGGGCTTGTGCCTGTGTTCTGCTGTTGCACTGCCCCTTCCCTCCTCAGTACCAGATGTCAGGTGTAAAGTAACCATAGCTTCCCATTCCATATAAACCAGGAAACCATGGTTGCCAGGGCTGGCCCAAACCAGGTTCTGAAACCACAGTAGAAGTTTGTCTCAAAATCTGGTGTGCCCCCACCCTAGTAACCAGCATTTCCCGGTTTGGACAATAAGGAAATAATGGTTAACCCCTGAAGTCTTCATGGTGTGCAGCAAGAGCAGAAGAAAGAAGTAGATGGAGCCAGCAGGTAGAAGCTTTGTGCATAGCTCAGCTTATTGAGCCAGGATACTGACGTCCAAAGTTAGCCACTGTGTGATCGTCCTAAGTTTCTGGGAAACAAATGAAGGAGGAGGAGAATGGGCCAAACCTTTTCTCCAAGGAATGTGATGGAGGCCTTTCAAACAAAAACAACAACAACATCCTACCTGTATTGGAATTGGAAATCACGGTGACTCCCTTCTGGGGCTCCTGAGAGGCCACCATCTCACTGTGCCACTGGGCGATCCAGTTCTCACTGCTGGGTTCCTCATGCGAAGGACAGGGGATCCGGGGGGTTTGCCTGAGTTGGGCTTGCTCCTCCCGCTGCAGGTGCTCGAGGCACTCGGCCAGCTTCACGTGGCCCCGAGAACGAGCAATAGCCAAGGGGAGCCTCCCGAGGGAGTCGGGGATGGAGATAGCGCGGCGGTCCCACTTGTAAAGGACAACAGCTGCATCCATGTGGCCCAGCGCGCATGCCCACATCTGGAAGAAAAAAGAAGTTGGGTGGGCAAGGAAGAAAAGGAGAGGGGACTGTGGCAGAGTACAGGACCCACTCAAAGAACCATCTGTTTGTAGGCTTGTCAAGTCTTGGTGTGTGCACTCCAGGATATGACAGTTCCATTGTTTCACATTCAAGTCTCTTGGAGTTGGACACAGCTGGCAAGCCTACTCCATCACATATGCTCAGGGAAAGGGAGTGGCATGTTAAGGATGCAAAACGTGTGCAATGATCCCAGTGGGAAACTCATGCCACCCTCTCCCTGGTTACCACAAGCTGCAAAGAAAAGTGACTTTGAGCACCTCGTGGGCAGGCCGTGGCTACTTACCAGCGGTGTGCAGGAGAAATGATCCACGTTCAAGGGGTCCACTTCCAGCTCTAGGTCGATGCTGTCAGCATGCTTGGTACTGGGGGCCCAAGAAGGAGAGTAGTCATTTGGGGCTGCTTACTCAGGTGAGGGGGGAATCTTTGCCCCCCCCCAATGTGGGTGGCAGCTCGACTGTGGTGCTTTTTTTTTTATTAAGTTACTTGCAAAAAAAATTGTACTTTTGAGTTACATATTGAAGAGGGGGAAATAATAAACTAAACATCCTCCCTAGCACCCCCCTTTTACCCCACCTAAAGACATAGTTTAGATCTAAATAATAACAGTAAAGTTTGTATAAGCACTGGAGTGGAGAGAGTCCGAAGGTTGCTGATGTCAATATAAAGAAAAATCTTTTTTTTACAGAAAGTGCCATTTCCCAAATTACACTGTACCATTTTAATACATTTAAACACTTTGCTTCTTTCCAGTTTCTGGCTAGCAATGTTCTTGCTGCCATTTACTAAGTCTTAGTTCGTCTCTGCTGAATACACCTAAAAATGTTATTTCCAGTGGTTTCTTTCTTCTTCTTTTTTACAGGTTTTCCCAGTATTTTTGTTACTTCTACAAATATTTCATCCCAGAACTAGGCAACTTTGGCACTTTACCACCACATGTGTATGAAGGAACCATGAACTGGACTTCCCCTGCAGCACGCAGCTGAGTAGGATTTTAGTGCTTTTTTTAAAAAAGGCATTAAATGCCATTTTTGTATTATTTTCAAATAATTTTATTTTAGTCTTGAATTTGTTTTGCAAAAGGGGTAGTCAACTAGTCACTTGGGGGCTTCAACAGCCCTTAAGGGGTTCCTACCAAGTCCCCAGGACAGCTCTGAACCCCAGGAGCTGCCTCCTCCTATGTAAGTGGCATATCAAGTGCCCACCCCCAGAACCTGCCCCTGCACCCCCCGGGTTCTTACCGCCATTTAAGGAGAGTCTGGATGAGGGTCGCATAGCCCTGGGCTGCTGCCAGGTGCAGGAGGGTCATCCCCCGGAAGGTCTTGGAGTGGATGAGGTGCTTGGATTTGGCCCAGCAGGCCCTGCTCATCATCTTCTCACACACAACCACCACACGGCTCTCAAAGCAGTTCCCCAAGGTGGCTGCCCCTGAGATGCACTGCAAGGGAGAGATGCACTGGGCTCAGGGGCTAGCTCTCAGGAGAGCAAACCAAGCAGTGTGGGCAGAGAGGGAGCAGAGTCTAAGGCTTCTTAATGGATTTTGCTATGAACAAATGATAGCTTGAAGGGGGGGAAGAGTCTGTCCTCAAACAGCTGGGGCTTGTTGCTCTGTGCTATGAATGGGTTATGTCCCTCAAACATGGGAAAACACAAGGAAGTGCAAGTCTGAGCTTGTGAGAAAGGACCAGGCTGCCAGCTAGGACACTCCCTGTGCTTGTCTTCAGGACCATTTCAGCCTTCCCCAAGAATACAGCTGGGAAGGGCCCAGGGAGCTAATGCGGAAGATACTCTGGTTGTTGTTGTTGTTTTTAAACTGCCTATGCATTATTTTCCCTCTTCAGAATGAGCAACCAATTACACTAACTACAATATTAGTGGCTCTCATTTCTAAGCCTTTTAGCTTCTTTAATTTCCACATAGTAGCACATATCTCTCCTTACTCGTTGTCTTCAAGGGGCAATTGATAAACTGAAAAAGGTCCATAGCTCAGTGCTGAAGCAGCTGCTTTGCATGCAGAAGGTCCCTGGTTCAATCCTCAATGGCATCTCCAGGAAAAAACCCTCCCTGAAACTGTGGAGAGCCACCAACAGTCAAAACCGAGCTAAATGAAGCAATGGTCTGCTTTTTGCACCCAAAATGGACTGTGAATTTTCATGATCAACACTGAACATAGAAGATAAATAGGAAGCTGCCTTTCGTTGAGTCTGACCATTGGTTCATCTAGCTCAGTACTGTCGACACTGACTGGCAGCAACTCTCCAGGGTTTCAAGCAGGAGACATTTCCAGCCCCACCTTGGAGATATCATAGGAGATTGAGCCTAGAACCTTCAGCATGCAAAGGATGGGCTCTACCACTGACCTACGGTGGGTGGTCCAGCATCATGGAGCACAAAGCCTCTACCTTAAATGTTCCCCTCCTCCCAGTCGGTACTGGTGGTTTTTTGTTTTGCACCATCAGCAGCCACTTCAAAGTCAAGAGGGAGGAGGAAACCTCTCTAGAGTGGCACAAAAGTCTGAAGAGACTGCAAAAGTCTCTTGAATGTAAAATACTCCTGTGGGGCACCCAGGAACACAGCCAGGGGGCTCAGCATGTACCTGTGCTTGGCTACCTCCATTGCCGCTGCCGTTGCCCCCACCACCACCTACGCCTTGCTTGTGCTGCTGCTGCTGGGACCCAGTCATTTCGGCCATCCTCCGCTCCATCTGCTCAAGTCGCTCCAGGATAGACATCCTGAACTGGTTCTCTGCGGCAACACAGGAGAGAAACAAGGAGAAAGAGAGTGAATCAGAGGGCTACTCCCATTCACGACATGGGGAGCAAAAGCAAAAGGCAAATCATTGACAAAAGGGTCCCAAGTCTTGAGAAGTCTGTAACCACAAGGATGTATGTGGAGGAATCTGGGGGAATCAATGTGCTAGCAATTCTTCTTCTGCTCTTCTGCATCACACTGTCCTGCTTCTGAGTGCTTTCTTGGGTTTTCTCAACCACCCAAAACAGAATCAGCTTCTGTATTTAAACATTCTCAAAAAGAAAGCAATGCATGCCCAGGGTCTTTGGCACCTTCCAATGGATAGACCCAACAACAGCTAGCAGGCATGTAGGCTAAATGAGCCCTCCAAGTCACAGGCGTTT